>NW_019214281.1:0-18071 GCF_002532875.2 Varroa jacobsoni
ATACAAGTAAATAGAGAGGCTCTTCTGGTCAGACCCTATGCAACTATTAGTGAGACGCGGGAGACATAAGAAAAGGTGAAAGAATGCTTCTGAAAATGCACAGTATCGACGCTTGTAATATTGTGAAGAGTGGTGTAGATCAGACGTCAACGACGACGGATGCGCGTTCGACGAACGTGACAAGTTAAGGGCGTCATCGTCGAGACATTGGTCATTAAAAAGTCGAATATATAGTGTTAGGTACACTAACCTGTAAACTGGTGCAAACGATTTCCGACAAGATGCTTATTTGTTTGTCTATCAGAATTGGCCAATAAAGACTCGCGCATATTTCTGACGTCTATTGTAATCTAATAATCTTTTATAAAATCCCTTTTTCATAAAAGGGATTATTTTATAAAAAAAGGGATAAAAAAAAATTCATTTTATGGTTACCGGACCTTACCTCTAAGCCACGTTGGCTCGAGACCTTAGCCAGCGTAATCATAACAGCTGAGAGTCAGTAGTTTTTTTCAATGATTCCTCGGCTCCCATTGTGGAGTATGTACATAAATGGTTTTGTAACATCTTACGCATTCTATATATTGAAATGATGAAATTCATATCTGTGAGCCAATAAATATGTTTTACCAAGCTTATCTTTTCAATCTGAATGAAATTTCAGATGGCAAGAGCTAAATAACTACTTCGGCATTACCAAAACGAAAGTAGATTTTGGCAAGCCCAAAATTGACATCCGCGACTTTCTTAAGAAGCCGTCGAACAAGAAGGTTTGGGAATAATGTCCGCCTACGAATGAAGGTTCTACATAATTTTAGTATGTGTCATCGTTTGACATTAATCTTTAGTTTAGGTATTACAAATCCTTTTCAATAACAAATACAAATAAATAAATGTTGGGCTACATTCTACATTTGAATTCTATTGTTATCTTTATCTATTCCTGTGTCTACCGTGCGGCAATGAAACATGAAAGGGAGTGACTTATTTTTTTATTTTTCGCTACATTTATTAAATAATTAAAATTTAATTAAAAAATAATCTGTCCATACAGTCGTGGCTTTATATATCGAAATTACAGTTAGAGTACCACCAAAGCCGTCTTCAAACCAATATCAAAATAACGCATACAGTGCAATACCGCCAAATCATAACTACTTTTTTGGCAGGGTCATAGATCCTTGCTTGGTTATGCTTCTACACTGGTTGACGTTTAGCTAAAATTTCATCCTGATCAATGTATAATATACAAGTATTGAAAATAATTGCAGTTTTTTTTTCATTGCCTTTCTTCTCTAATGTATAGCTAGAAAGCTTCACAAAGCTGGTATAGCCACCTTATCCAGATTTTACATTGGGTCCAAACATGTTTATGGCGGCTAAGATACAAGTTAATTTGCGACATAGTTATGATATGGCTATAGAAACCTCAAACTGCTTGAACAACTTAAATTTTCAAGTTGTTCACTTACAACGAGAATATCATTAGGACTCCTTTAGGAAACTTAAAATTATCTAACAATTATCCTCCTTCTAGAATGGCCCAAGGCAATTATCGTCAAATTCGGAAAATCGCGAAGAACGCGTTCTTTAGGCCAAAGATGCTATTTTTGAACTCGCGGAGGCACTTTTGAAATCCTAACACGCCATACCTACACCATGAGAAAAGACGAGCAGGAAATGTTAAAGATGTTACCTGTAACGACCTGACATATGTTTAGAATCAAAACTCGAAAGAGAACTGCGTAATCCAAGCAAAAAAACGACAACAGTCTTCTGGCTTACAGAAAATCCTTCAATCATAAATGGAAAGTTAGCAAAGGGAACGATAACAAAAATGACTTTCGTAACAACTTAGAATTTTTAATGTTTAATTATAATAGTTGGCAGATTTAGTCGCTTTGTGCATTTTCACCATCAATTTAATTACACTATTATCGGTGACCTGTATAATATGCCCGAAGGCTCAAACAGGCGACTCGTTTTTAAGCCTCTAAATGCTAAAAAGGAAAACGAGTCAAGCAAATTAAACTAGAAAAATAGACGAAGCTTCAGGGTAGGCGAATGCTGGCGGTGGTTTTCAATTCGTTGCTGTTTCCCGGAAGCACGGTGAATAGAAAATGCTGAGGATGTGGAGTTAGTGGGGGCCATTGCGTCTGTGCTGAGCGCCTGTCGAAAGGCTTGCGCGTGCTGCCATGCGTTGTCTCCTTGACCTCCAGACAGCTCGCATGTGAGCACCAAATTATAACCAGAGTCAGGTGGAAGGCTGAAGGTAACAGGATCTACAGTTTGTCCCGAAAAATGCATTTCAGTATGTATGGTTGAGTATACATATCCTATACCTATATAGGAAATACTGTGATCATTATATATATGTCTACTATAAGTACTGAAACTTCACCTCGGATATGCTTGTGTAGCAGGTTGAATCCGTTGTATTGTATACCGTTTATTTATAAGGCAATTGTAACTCAAACTTGCGATCAAAGTGAACTTCTTTGCTTAAGCAAATGTGAGATACTATTGACACTATGGTTGCGAAGATTTGCAAAAACATTATATGCAAAGCATTTTAAGTAGACAAAAAATAGTACCGTATAAAATGACAGATTACATGAATTTAAAGTATCGACAAACCGTTTCCGCGTATGCAAAGGCTGTTATCTTCTCCGGTCGACAGGTTGACTGCCACTTCGCCGTTCTCGAATGTCTCTCGAATGAAAGTGACTTCGACTACACGGCATGCCCTGCTTAACTCGATCTTGTATTGCATTACACCTAGAGATGAGCCTGGACGTCTGTAACGATGCAATACGCCAGAGTCAAGCCCGGTGTAAGAATATCTTTGAAATATTTTATTATTAAATCTGAATACTGTTATTATTTGTGCTAATAAAAATAATCTCCAACTCCTGGATCTGCGCAATTGAATGGCGTACATGTACATATTCTAGATGCCTAGAAACTTTTCTGATTGTTTCTAAGCGTCTAGACATAAAAGTAGTAATGAAATACCGGTTGAGTTTCTGAATACCTCGATGGCTAAGCGTGGATTAAATTAATATATTTTTATATACTATATATTAAACTACCTTGCCAGATAAGCCATCTTCCAGTCTAACTCCTCCTTGCGAATGATATCGAGATGTGATTGCATCATCGACGCCCAGCCGTAAGTTTTCTCGACGACATCTCCGTCCTCTTCGATGACATAGATGTCACTGCAGAACACACAATGGGAGCCAACAGAAAGAAAAAAGAACGAAATAGGTAATTTTGTAAAAAATGTTCTATGCGAACAACTAAATAGCTCATAATGTACGTGCAGCAATTATACTAGACATTAAATGTGGTAGGTATCTAGACATCTGATATTTGCATGTTAAAAGCGGACAGCTAATAAGGAGATCGATCCATATCAGATGAGTAAACACGAATGGTAAGAAAATACAGCAGATTTTTCGGCTCACCGGAAGAATTTCGTGTTTTGCACCTGTGTGCCTGTACATATCAACGAAAATATCACATGAACATAGCATAGATTTTAAAAAATTTCTGTCAGGATGACTATAGTTATTACTATTATAAGGTCTGACCTTGCCGAAGAGTAAGTTATTTCCATGGTTCTGACGTCAGGCCGTGAATTGCGAATGATTCGGGTATTATCTGTCTCTTTACGGCCTAAACGCCACGCTTCATCTCCAGAAATGCGGCCTTGTAATTCTGCTATTCCTCGAACCCTTGGACACCAAAACGGAACAGTTATGGCATGAAAAATAAGTATGCTAAAGATTGGTCTGACTGTCAAATTAGTTGCCTCTGCCCGGCTTCAAGCAACTCAAGACATCGCTATCTGTCTGAAACGAACGATAGACGAAGCGTTATCATCCAATTTACGACACTTAGCAACATACCGCACAACAAAATCGCCATACCCTTAATTCTTAATATCTTTATTCCAATGTTGTCCAATCCTTTGTTTGACTATGGGATGCATTTTACTGATATTATCAAAGTATTTACGCATGAAAATGTACCTTCATGCAAACTTACTTCATACCACTAAAGCTAATACTTGAGGGCTAAGCACAATAGAATGCAGGGCCCGGAATTGCAGTCACACATACTTTGGTGGTGCGAGGAACTCCGTTAACTCCATAATTCTTCGCTTTTTTAACTTTTCCTTATGCACAGGGCTTAATGGTCGTTGGAAGGCCTCGTTTCGAATATCTTGATATCTGAAAAATGTTCCAATAACACTTTCAGTGCTCGTTACTTCACTGAGATCACTTGGTGCGGTGGTACAACCTAACGATACTAAGATCATACTATAAAAGATGAAAACAAGCTAAATTTTCTCGTACTGTTTCAGTCTAGTATGAGTGGTCAAAATAAGGTGCCAGCAAATAGTTGTCGGAGTTAACGACTTGCTGTAGGTCGAACATGCATGACTCGGATCCTTTTGACTGAATCAGTCAATTGTGATAACCATAACGAAAAAAACATTGCTATCTCCACATGGTTGGAAGTTTTTAGCCTTTCTGATAAATTTATAGAACAGAATATAATTACCGACAGTGTTTAATATCTAATTGATGTACGGAAGTCATATTGTGCCTCTTCGATTAGCTATACACATCGGCACAATCGAAGCAGAATCGTAACTTACTTGATAAGTATTGCTTCGGGTAGGCTTCGTCGTCTTGCAAGAGTTTCCTTGAAATTTGTCACGTACCGCCAAGTAACATCTACAGTTTCGAAAGACGTGAAAGCGAAGATATAGCTCAGCTGTTTACCTAAGGGTAGACAAAACAGAAGGCTCATCACACTGCACCAAAATATCAATATCAACTAAAGCATCAAACCATTTAATCGTTATACATGTTTTGAGGAAGATATTTAGCCACAAACATTGTCTCAAGGGCACCAAATAACGCACCCCATCCTTGTTCGTAAGTGAGTGGTGCATCACACGCTGCTTCACACGGATCACAGTGAACCCAACGGTTTTTTGCGTCTGACCAGACTTCTGTCCAGACGTGGTCTGTCACGTCCCATACGTACCTAAAAGAAAGTGCCGAGATCTGCAGTACTTCTGTGATAAGATAAATTTGCATTAAATATTTTCGAGGTATGCGACACGACTGTAACACTTCAGGCATAATAGAGTTTCATCTTAGGATTAGCGGTGCCTAAAGTTGAATGAATACTTTTTTTTTGTGTGTGAAATTTGCTTATAGAGCGTATTATAAAGTTGAATAAGTTGATGATATTCTACGATTTGCTTAATAACAGCCAAGACCTTGTGAAATTTCTGTATTAGAAAATTATTTTTTTAAGTCGCACAAAATAGGTACAGCATTGGATTTAGGGAAACCAAAATGTCGATTACTTAAAATGGTGATCTTAGCTTAGATGATTGAAAATTGGTAAAATATGAACCATCGCGGCATGTGTTTCATGTCCTTTAAGTGCATGATTACTTTTCTAGAATAGTTTTTTTCCCGATGGAGAAGCATAATGCTTGAAGAAATATTAAACCTTAAAAAATTAAGAAACCTTAAAAAATAGCTCATATTCTTTGAGATGAGTGTTTTCTTCAAATAAATAGATGTTTTCCCATATCTAATCATGTTAATTTGGGCAAGGCGATCTTTCTTGGCTGTTTTTTCATTGAAAACATGCAATGGATTTTATCGTTGGTTCATTTATTTTATAAATTTTTACTATGGAGAAGTAAAACTACACTTTTGACCGAAGCGGTTCACAACTGGTAAAATACGCTCCATACTCTTGTAACACGAATTATTCTCTTATTGACTAAACACTATTTTCAGAAATAATTGCTTTATTCCATTGGATGGCTGGGTAATGCCCATTAAGTTAACCGACGAAAAAATTATTTATGAAACGTTTCGGAAAATGGTCTATATTTTCCAAAAAGATTTGTCAAAAGAGATTTTCGGCAATCACCTCGCTTCATAGCCAAGAGCAAGACAAATCAGCGTGAAGGCGTTAGCCCATTCGCCACAACGACCTGAACGAGTTTCAAGAAGCTTCCGCGGGCAATTATACCTGTGAAAAGTAGAAACGCATGCACTTAAGCACCAGTAAAGATAGCCGCTCTGGACTGATTCCATATTCGCATATGGTCCAATATTTGTGACAATGTTTGCATATACTTAGTCAAGTAATCAACGGACATATTATTTAGTAGGCAGATAAAAGGCCAGATTGATAACTTTTGTAATTATTGCGTGTTTGTCGACGACTTAATTTTGTTTTATCTGATTCGGAAAATCTGTAAATACAAAAGGATATTATTCTATAAATTATTTGGATTTATTACCTTGGAAATCGCAGTTCCCGTTTACATGCAGTGCATCTGTATAACTCGATCCGTCGTGCGAGCCCTTCTTTTTCTTCCGACGTCAAGCAGATATCGTCCGGAGAAACGATATGTTCAACCTTTGTTTTCTCACTACAGCTATCGCATTTGGGGTTATCGACCCAACTAAAAAACTCACGTTTGAACCACTGAACGATTTCTATCAGTAGAAGATCTCGTTCCAGCTCGGGGGGCGCATATTGTGTAGCTACGCGAGCCTAGAGCGAGCAAACGTATTAGGTTAGTGAATAATTAACGTTTGTTTTTGTGTGTCGCTTTCCGGTTTAACTTTTCGTTTGCTAAAAGTACATTGTTTAAAAAATGTTGGAACCTTTTCATTGCTCTATAATGCTGTTAACATTGTCTTGTTCAGGACATAAAATGTTATCTTGAGCTCGAGTAAAAAGTGGGTATTTCCTGTTAAACTGAATACATTAGTCCCAAGAGTTGTTTTAATTTCTATTATTTTCAGTGCCAAGAAGTTCCAGCAGCTCCGTGCGTTTTTCCATACCTGCTGATTCTGATAGCTCGGTGAAAAACGAATGCAAATTATTACCCAAAATGTTTTTTGCCACCCGACATGACAATCTTTGAAGACGGAATTCAACATAAAGTTGTGATTTGACGAAAATTATGTGCAAAACCTTGCACCGTAAAGAAAGAGGTTTCTGGCTGTGAACATTGAAGAAGGAAACTAATAGACACCGACCTAATCTAATAGAAAATCAGAGTGTTACTTTCAGAAGAATACCGCATTGCCATATTTGTCGCATCAAGCTGTAGCAACATGCCCAGCTTTGTAAAGTGCTTTTGGCATAAATTTCTGCATTATTGATGGCAATATTAAGACAATGTTTTAATGAGAACCTGTCTCGTATGTCGGTCATAGTCCAGGTAACCTAATTACCTAAATATAAGTTAGTGCAGATGGCAAAACGACGATCTTTTTTTTTCAGTCATGGTGAAATAGGCGAAATGTGTAATAAACTACCTGAAGCTCGTCGATGGGTACGAGGGATTCGGCCATGACTCTCGTCTCCTCGTCTTCGTAGCGTAGTGGCACCTAAAGAGAGACAGCACGACCATGAAGGTCATCATCAATATGACAGTCCCTTACAACAAAACCCGTTCAATTCGTTCAATTCCATTACTGAACTATTACGCACTTAAGAGCGAGTGGCTCAATAATTGACAAAGACTTTACAAAGGACCTGTTAGGTATTCTTGCCTGCTGTAATAAAATTCTCGATGGACCCGCTCTAAATCAATCTCTCTATGCTCGCAGGGGAAGCTGTCGTTTAGACACCTCTCATACAACGACTCGTTTAGGACGTTGTGTAATGCAGAGTGACGGATATAATGTTTGGGCAGTTCTTAAAATTTTTCCAGTATCCATTCAGTAGTCGTAGCAGCCGCAGCCTGGTTAGAGATAAACGTCAAAGCTATTTTTTAAAAATTAACTGCGGGACTACATGGGAGCCAATTCGTAGACAATTACGACGAGATAACTAAGAAAGATAATTATGAAAAGAGTAACTTGTTTGGAACTATTGGAAAAATAAACCACTACAGTAAAAGACATACATCTTGAAATAAAAGGAGATTACTGTTTTAGCTTGTTTAGAGCCGATACTGAGCGTGACAACAACTGCTTGATAAGCGGCATTTTTAAACAGTCCACGTTTTATATCTAATATTTTTGTAATAATAATAATAACAATTATTATTATTATTATTATTATCGTACATAGAAAGTAACCGCAATTATCATTTGCATTGTTCCAATGAATCAATTAGTATTTTACTTACTTCATGAAGACCATCCAGCTGACGGAGAAGTGGGTGATTCCAGTCCATCTGGTAAAAAATAACAAGGATACAGAAAAGCGATTGGTCACACAGCAGAGCTTTTGATTAGCTCTATCGTCTGGCTCAAGATTTGTGCGTTCCCTTTTACAATGCCACCCTCGTCTCACGTAGTATATATTCGTCGTATGCTTTCAGCGATTCGAGGTGCGTTGTCCTATTGTCGCAGAATCACAACCGCTAATTTTTTGTTGCCAGTGATGGGATTTAAGAGACTTATTCACAACGTGGTAGTTACGTCATTCTAATTATTCACTTATGTATGCAGGCTATAAGTAATTTTGCTCTAGTGGATTTCAGAGGACAAAAGATTGTTTACATTAATGATACCGGAAAATGGAAGATATGCCGTTATTGAATAGTTGGCTACGTTATTGTTTACGTTTTTCTGTTTATGAATGAGTTTCTGTGCTACACCGTTGGTGGCGCTCCAGACGTCGGTCTGGCACAGAAATACATGTCAATCCGCCGTGTCGATATTGATAACTTACAAGACGAATAATTACAGTGAAATAATAATAACATAGCTTTCAAGTTAAATTCAAAGATAGAAGTATGTATTAGGTTATTTATTAGAGGTAGACCCCAGATGTAACGGGCTGTAATGAACAGCTAGGATCAGGCGGACGGTTATAGAAGCAATCGAAGGAACCAGATTTCAATTTAGATGATGACATACTCTCTTTTATTCGATTTTTTGTTTACAATCGGTAACACCGCTATCATATCTGGTAGAGAAACCTAAGCAATAGTACTTTTGCAGCTGAATCCATTTTTCGCGGCTAAAGTCCACTAAGCGTTCCAAATTGTTTCTAAAAGCTCTTAGTTAAATTGCTCATTAGTTCGTATGGGAAGTAGATCGCTTAAAAATACACACGAGCAAAATTGCCATCGCCTCGATGATATCCTCAACGCCATTTTTCGACATCGATGTTTGTGGCCACGCTCAGTATGCCATACTATTTTTATATTTCACTAAAGAATTACAACAGCAACAATGAAAAAGTGACCAGATGTTGCACTATCACTTGAATACGCTGTACAACGTAAAGCTCTTGCTATGAGAACATTTTTATGAGCAATACATGTTCATATGGTATGAGGTTACGAGTAGTTTTCATAAGGCACTCAGTTACATAGGCACACGGTAAATGCTGGGGAAGCACCTCATGGTTTAGAACTGCCGTAAATATATGTGATTGCAAACAAGGGTTGGGTTTGAAATGTAATCACGGTGTAATCTATTCGAAGACTGCAGCTCATCCTTACAGCGTTCTTACGCCATTGATATTGATCTCTTTGTTGAAGTGTATGCCTCTGAACGCAATACTCTGTTTTCGGCGGGTTTAATAAAGCAAAATACTAATATTTGTAATTAGGCAATCTCTTTAGGAAACTAAAATGAAAGTGTGTAGATTCTATCCAGCATTAGATAAAGAGCAAAACGCAGTTCGAATTTTTAGAATGAAAATAAAATAGACGGTGACAAGCACCAAGCTCCATTATGCAAAATTGCGCGAAAAACCGGTGAGGGCCGACGGAGAGGGAAGCGAAATCAACACTCCTCTCGCACGGAAGGGAACTAATAGAACAGCTGATAGAACACATGAAACTCGCAACCGTTGCCCAGCGCGAAAAAGCATTAACTAGTATAGATTTCATGGAAGAGCTTATTCATTAGCTTGCGGTTACGTACAAGTGACTCATATTTGCTGCGCTTTCTATTATATTTTTTAGTGTTGTGGGAAAATGCGGTAAGTATATCATATCACTGTGGTAAACTATATATATATTAAAAGAACATACCGGAAAGAAATGTTATGAACTTGAGATCCTAACGTAGTATACATGAATCGAAACAACATTTACTAAAGTTTATTCATGGTATGTATGTATCTAATTTACAACAATTAATTCACTGATTAAAAAAAAATAGAAGAAAAGCGTCAGAAATACAAGATAAGGGAAAGCGATAAACGTCTGTTTCCTTCGAATGCTTTTAGTAAAGTGACTCGGCACTCATTATGAGGACTATGAACCTAACTGTATGCCTGGCTTTTTAGGCTTTTGGAGTTGAAGGAGCTATGCCTGTGGCTGGGTCTTACCCCACTTGAGATTCTCATCCTTTTATTTGCCACACTCATATTTTCCTTCTTCGCTGCACTTAAGCTCGATGGACTCCTCGACGTAACCTGGTAATTTGCTTCATTGTACACGAGAAAACAAAAATAGTTAAATTTTATAAAATTTGAATTATATTGGTTGATATATTTTGAACCTAATATATATACTGAGGGGATCGTTTATTGACATAGCTAAGTATGTAGTTACTGTGTGCAATTACAAATCACCATCGCGAATCTGTTTCTATGCCAAAGACACTGAACGACTATCTTTTATCGAAAATCGGCTTTTTGAGCCTATTTGTGAGTGCATACATAATTTATCTTCTTTCTTCATATTCTTATATTTAAGATAAATAAAGATTTTCTCAAGACTTTCTAAGAAATTCACTGTCGGGACTTTAAGACGGAATTGTTTTTCACAACAAAAGATGCCTTGACATTTCTCTGTAGGTTCTGCTTTATGTAAGTTATATAGTATATCTTCTACTGCATAACGGCCTTAGATGACAGGTCCAATTGTATCTTTAAATATTGGAGCGCATCGAAAATGATGTACTTCTAACAGATCAGGACTAGTGAGAACGTTATCAGTTATTACAATTTTGACTCCAACGTTACAAATAAATTTTGACATGATTATAGGATATCATATCTACTAAAGGTTCTAACTTGGATCCCGATTCACAATCGTATTTACTAATTAGTAGGGGTCAGTAACGGTTACTCACCCGTTTGACGACCGATCTGCCTTTGTTGTTAATAGATATGTACGGAAATGAATAAAATGTCAAGATTAGTTCTATACTAGTACGTTGATTTGCATTAATCCGGTAATCAAAGAGATCAAAGAAGGTCAAAGACCATGTGCGGTAACATAAAGTTGGTGTGCTTACTGTGAAACAAACTACCAGCATTATAACACATAACAAACGTTATAAATGAAATAATAGCTTTCTAACTGAAAAATGCATTTTTTGCATAACGAAGGGAACTTCAAATCACTTTGGCTTCTGCTATAGTAATTAAAAAAAAAATTGTAGCAAATGGAAGATTTCATGCAGTCCTTAACATTACTTTGCCTACTCTATTATAAAAAAAATCTCAGGAGAGGCATCTCAGAGAAAATTAAAAATTAACTAAACGCATGAAATTTGCCAAGCATAACAAGGAGTCGTTCATATATGTAATTATGGTTTATTGATTATCTTATAAGCCCTTAAACCTGAAGCTCGCTCCTCGCTACATGAAGCTAATAGAACTTTACAAGCGAATCCGGCAAACTTTGAAATTGAATAACTTCTAAACTAGCTGGGCTAAAGTGCTATATTTGTTAAACAGTATTTCTTACTTTTACAGACTAACCTCAACCCTTTAACAGCTCTTGAACAGCCAAATGCCAACCATTTAAGTTCCCATACGTAGTTTCTCTATCTATGGCTTCTCAAAATAAATTGATAGTTGAGTATCAAGTACCCTTTTAGGACATAAAAAACCCCATGATCAGAGGAACTTCGAGCAGAAGAATAAGAGGCACGATATAATTTAGGCACGACGATGTCGTCTGGCCTTGTCATCAAATAACCAAAGCGCATGCTTTCGATATCCGTGCCGACGGTCCATAAGTCTGTTGAAAACTCGAGATAGCGGGTTGTATTGTTTATTTAATTTTCGGCGAGTATCTAACGTTAGCAGATGTTGCTGATGTTCATTGCATGCACGTCCCAACCTTCTTGACATTGCCACCGAACCTGATTTCTGTCCACAGCGACGTCATTCGCTGACCTGCAATCGTTCAATGAAGTACCCATTTTACTCTCAGTTTTCGCATTTTCAGTGTTTTAAGTTCTAACTCTATAACTCGTTACGTGTAAAGTGTCAGTTTTTACTGACAGAGTTTTTGGACTCCAAGCTCTGCCTTCGTGAAAAGCTTAGATTGCAGCTTCTTCTCTTTCGGGGCCCGGCATCTAGTTTTCAACCCTCCGATCTCTGTCCAGTCACGTACTGTGCCTTGTCTTCACCAATCTTTAATAAATTTCCGCAGCGCTACGATTTTCGAAGGAAAAACGTGACTACTGAACGATGGTTTAAGAGCTTATATATTTTTTCTTAGGTTGGCTTAATCGCTTTCCATTCTGAAGTGCTTAAGCGATCCGAAGCCAAATTTCGTCTGCAAATTGTGACACGTAGTTCAAAAGTGATTTAATTTCAAAGCCCGCCGAATTCGTTTGTAAAGCGCCTTTAAATAGTACAATGCCGATCTTATTGACAGTATATATAGTTTTAAGATTGCTGACTCTGTCTTAAGAATGGTGGAATCAGTATAGAAAAAAAAAATAAGTACAGGCGCTAAAAGCAACTTTACTTGTATCTATAATCGTAATGCGAATTTACAGTCAATAAGAGCAGCTTTGCATTCCATTTGTTGACTCTCAAGACGCCTAACGGTCTTTCGGAGATCAAGCAACTTTTTGGCTACAAACTAATCTGGCTAATTAAGAGACGCTACGCACTCATGCCGAAAGTACTGTTGATATAGTAGACGCATATAATTTCCTATATATATAAAAAAAATATAAATATATATAAGAATAAATAAGAACCATATAAGAAAAAATTAAAGTAAGAGTAATTAGAGTAACTATTTATATATGATAGGGTGGTCGTGGGTAAGAAAGCAGAACGGACTGGAGCCTACTAACTGGATTCACATTACGAGCAACATTACTCAAATGGCAATATATTTTAATAGCACATTAGCATATTTGAACGAGAAGCTATTTCTATTACGGTATGTCGCGGTTCACAGACCAAGTATAATTATACTAGCTTATGCAGGCATCATCTATTATCCAGTTTACAACTAGCATTAGGTCTGCACGTAAATGCAGTCAAACAGGTCGTAACAGTTTAGGCCTTAGTCTAATTTGAATGCATAGACCTGTATTACCTAGGGCAAAGACCAGCGAACTTCAATCCCGTTGGGGATACTCAGAGTAATAAAATGCACAGATCATATAATATCTCAAGATTAAATTGCAAAATTTCACTCTAGCGTATAGAAGGGATTTGTTGTGGATATTGCAACTATAATCTAATACCGCAACTCTAATACCGGACTATAACTCAAGTGGTTCTATTTTTAATACATTTCATCTAGGTGGCGCCTATTTACGATATACTTTGTGGCTGATGGATTGATCTGTTATTTCTGTGTTATCGTCTTTATCCGTCAATATTTTCTTGGCCAGTACAAGGTAAATAAGAAGCCATTGCTAATATTTGAGTCAAATAGTTAACAAGTAAATTAAAGAGAGCACACTTCATGCACAGTCATTGATAAGAATCGGTTGAGTAAACTAATTATTTTTTCCTAATGAGTTTTTATCATTTATTACACAGGCGGCAGCTGTCCGTGCTCTGTGGAGCCTTGTTCAATTACTGGCCCTGTTCGCGTTCAAGTTGCTTTTGTGCTTTCGACTTGACGCGCACAAACATTTCACCTATTCAGAGGTACTAGCCTATTTTTCCAGTAGGTGTATATAAATACAGAACAGTTTCGTAAGTATATATTCCTTTCCTTCAAGCAGACTTTAACTACTTGTTAAGTTGACAGTAATAATTTCCTTACCTTATATTATTAAGGATTACCTTAAAGTATATATGTATTGCTAAATTTGATTTGATAAAATCTTTTTTCAGGTGTTCACCCCTGTATACGGTCTTCTGTTGACCCTGATGTTCCGAGCCTGTCAGATGCGATAATCTGTGACTTTCAACGAAATAAAATCAAAGCCTATATGTGTATTTAGTGTATCAAAATGTACAACACCATGAATTTATATATAGGTCCACATGTACGCTGTAAGTGAATAAATCTACCGTCTTGATCCTGAATTATAATAAAAATATGTTCGCTGGAGATAGAAAAGGAATATGTGTGCACTATTTTCTAAGTATAAAAAAATACTTAGTAAAGAAAGAAATACTAACAACAGCAGTACATAATGGACTCCGTCGAATAAAGGTTGGCGCGTGAAATGCTAACCTTTATTCCAGATATTTCAGTCCCTTCGTTTTCCGGTATACTATGGCGGTCTGCGTGAAATGAAAGAGATAACTAGCCTCCTATTTAAAAGTTTCGCTATTACAAAAATTTAAAACAGTGTGATATGTCGCGAATATTGTATGTACATATAATTTATGATGATGCAATTGTACTCCTTCGAATCTGAGACCATTCGCTGAGGTTCAACTGAGAAATAAAAAATTCTACGAATATGAGCTCCATTTTATAAACGCAGCAGCAGAGACAGCCAGCTGTCTAAATTTTATGTTCGATGAATGATTTGTTGCGTTTGGTTTGAAAGTTTTTAAAAGGGCAATTTTAACTCTAAAATAAGCCCTAAGGAAGACCGTGTGCAGAGGCGAATCGCGAAATATTCAGGACTAAGGTCTCTTCCTCGTAAGTGTTACGAACGTTGGCAATAAGACCTTTTGTGTATAGAAATAGCGTACCTGTTAACGCAGCTTACATTCGCGAGGTAAAAATATTAGACGACGAAATGCCGCGTGATATGAGTGGGGATTAAATACAAAAACGTAAAAACACTCGCCTTCCTTCGTTCTCACGTCTTACCCATTTTTCTATTGACGACACCGTCAATGAGTGAAACGCAACGTAGTCGGGAGTACATCACCTTCGAGCAAACGTGCGGCTACAATAGCACATGCTATATATCTTGCCAGTCTGTTATCCATTATGGCTTGGCAATTTTGACAAACTGCGCATAATGTCCAACTAAGATCATTCAACAAAGGCAAGTCACCTTTATCGTATGATCCAGCATATTTCTAGACACGTCCAAGTTGAAGATCTAATATCGAGCAACGCTACAGTTTTAGGGAGAAGTAAACTTTATATTCACGCTATACCATCGTCGATTAAATCTCCTTACTTACCGCTCCTTACTGTTTCTCGCTAATGAGTCGTTTCGTCCTGCACCTTGAGTGTTTGCAGTGTGTATGTGTGAAAAACGAAGACCACGTCTATAATGTACGCCAAACAGTTTTTAGCGTAGTAGGTTCTAACGCATAGCAACTCATTAAGGAAATATGAAAGCCGGAATTGCTGCTGAAGATACTGAATTATGCTCTAAATTCTCGTTTATGACATAACATAGCATGCTACCTATAGTATACCGTGATGAAGACACTGTCAACTTCGATGTCTACCTACATTGTTCCAGTAGCGCAGCTCTTTATTAATAGTAGTCTTGTTACATTGTTATAACTAACATTGGGATTTTTGTTGATATTATATCTCTATTTTGTGTACAAAAACATACTAACGAACAGCATGCAAATGACGGAAACTAGTTAATTCGTGTTCCTTCAGTTTTCTTTTTCGTATTGATGGTCGTCTTGATTAAGACGAAAAGTACAATCCAAATATCACCGCAATATTAACTCTTACCCCTATATGTAGTAACTGTCATTGGAGTTGCAATACTGCTACTAATACCGTGACTTCAATAGACAGCTGATTGACATAATGAGAGTTTCCGACCGCTATCAGAATCACTGTCTCGTGCATGTGACGCTGCTGTTGCCGCTGGATCGTGACCGTCTAGCTGTTTCGTCACAGTACGTACAAATACTACGTAAATATGAGAGTTTGGTGTATAATTTAACATTTGGACTGCTGCAAAACAGCCAAATCCGAGTGGATGTCGTAACAATAACTGTTATAGTCAGTCAGGTGGGAATAACAGCAACCCATCGTCGCTAAGTCTAGCAGCAGCAGCAGCAGCTCAACGTTGTGATACCGCTCGGTCTTGTCTCGCCATTTTTATCGTCTGAACCGAGGTAGGAAGGTAGACGCTAGGTACAGGGACTCATGGATGCACGAACCCCTCATCGTGCCTCATCCGTTGCTATTTGATTCTGTCATATAACAATGTGTGTCACTCCGAACAGCAGCAAGCACGTTTATAGGTGTTGTTAATTCGTCACTGCTACGGTCATTCTAACAACAGCCTGCATTCGGCCGCAGTCGCCATGCTGCTTCTAGCCTGCGTTGCTCCAGCCAATGCTTTATATATATATATATATATAATCATGTGTCTATCTAGATCGTAATAAGAGTCAAACTTATATAGTGTTTCGCTCCGCAACTTTCGACAATCGTGGGATTTTGTGACGATGCTCTGAACATGATTCAAGTTTTATCCATTTAAATTGTTTCTGGTATTGCTTCTGATCTTTAAGCAGATCGTTTGCCTGGCAATTCTCTTAAATTCCAGGCTGCTAGTGCAGTGATCTTTGTTTTTATACAGTGCACCGCGTATGGTGCGACACACACTATTCCCGAACTGATCAGCGAACACAGATAGCAATTGTCTGAGAAAAAAGTTCTGAGCAACTCCAGCTGAGCTGACTGGCCGCCAATGTCCAAACAACCCTTCTCATGGCGATTTCACCGAAAAAGTGATGACGACAACAACAACAACAACAACAACAACAACAACGACGACAATAATTTAGCTTTGCTATTACAACGACTTTCTACAGACATCGTCATTTTGGCATCATTTGGAATATCACATTATGGCAATCCAAAAGAAGTTGTACCAATACATTGTTGCAGAACGGTTCCTCCCGGCGACTTGACTGGTCTACCTCGACTCTTAATATGCACCACAACTAATGAATAAAGTAAGATTATCATTAGATCGAGAAAATATCTGTTAAAAAAATAAACACTCTGGTGATGTTTCCCGGGCGGATGCGTCCAAGATTAAATAGATCCATTTATTCTTGTTCGCCTCATTATCACTGTTTTACAACAACAACAACAACAACAACAACAAAAACACTGCACTTCAAATAAATGTATGTATCTATAGGCTTTTTTTCAAACGAAGAGTTAACCTCGTAAAGATGCGTAACCTTAGCGTAATCAAAAACCAGCTAAATATAATCCAAACTGAAATGAACTAGACGAAAGGTTTTTATCATGTACCGTAGAGATTCCGGGCAACGGATGCAGCTCTCTGATCGTTCACATTGCAGATCATTCGTAATAACAACGATTCGTACAAATCTACTCGTGCTATCGTGATCTACCATTAGCATCCCGTATATATACACATAATAATTTTGAAGCATAGCGTCTTCTCAATAACTAGCTCTATTGTAATAAGTAAATCATGCTAGCTTGCTTGTACAGTTTGTGTGTATTATATGTGTATATATATATAGGTCTATGGAAATTCTGTTCGTTGTAAAAATATATCAATAGTATTCGCGTTGCTTTTCAAGCTGAGGTCTACGACTGCTTAGACTATTTCTCTCCGGGCTGTTGTGAACGTATACGAAGATTATGCTAACCCTACATCTGTTATTTCCCTACGAGATGAATACGTTTTTAAGCCACGTCTCAGATATTTCAGATATGAAAAAGTGTTCGAAGTAATCAAAATGCAAGTTTCACCAACCTCCTCTAGCATCTTCTCTAAGATGAGGGGGAATCTGAAAAGAATTATAATACATATAATTGTTTCGTATTTATATTTTGCGCCTGTGTGTGCACGTGTCATTATCAACTTGCATGTATATAACACAATTGTCCTAGCATATATCATTGTCACCGGGCATAATATGTATAATTAACTGCCCTATTTACTTTAACA
>NW_019214281.1:18171-55832 GCF_002532875.2 Varroa jacobsoni
TAATATATATATATATATATGTGTGCATTTAGCCCCACTCACCAGCTGTGTTCAATTGAATATGATTCACATTCTCTTTTTGCCTCTGTCGTTTGTGTTTGTTTATCCTTCGCGCGTTGCCAGCGCCGTCTTATAGTTCCCCTTTTGCGACCCGTCTTGTTCAAGTCGATTGTTCTGTTCTCTCACCATCTACCAGTGTTGACACTCTGGTATGGTTGAATGACTTCGATCTCTGTGCTCTTCTACCAGCAACGCTGCAACGGTACTGGAATTTAGTTGAATACTATATTCTGTGACGAGTGGGTGCACGAGCACGAATCTGTAATATTCGTGCGGAACAGTGTGACGACCTAATAGGTTTTATCATTGCATCATGGTACAGTCTACTTCATTGCCAGTACACACTAATAATAATAATAATAGGAGCTAGCTTTCTTTGAAAGGAATGGTGATCAAGAATCCCTTCGACAATCAATTACACGGTCTCCTCTGCATGCACCTGCACGCACGTATCATGCTCTACTGAAGATTGTTGGCTTAAATATGTCATTATTGTGAGAAAGAACTACTAATTGTGCTTAATTATAAGTCTAAAATCAGCAGAAGAACGTCACAGCCAACCCTCTGGCTTGACTCAGTTGGGGCTGCTATAATTTCTTCGTATATAAACTGTTGTGAGAAAAAAAACCGTTGAGAAAGAGGCACGCTATTAAGACAGCAGTGTCTAAGGCAAATGGTTTGTAAACTTCGAGCTGGCAAGCCTTTCTGCTTGATTCAGGTTTGCCATATTGCTACAAAACTAACATACAATATACTGACTATGAATTAGAAAACGGGACCATCCACAAAGTCAAGGGTTCGAGGCGGGCTGTGTTACTAGTCGTTAGCTCACTGGCATAATAATTGCACGAACTGCGTGCAAATGAGTTCGATATGGCCGCTGCAGCTGTCTACGGCTGTCGCCGCTAGGCACGTATCCCGCGGCAGTCGAGCAATTTGCCTTTGGGAAAATAGCACTGAAACTTTACGCAAGGCTTGTTTAAGACGGCTAGTTATACATGTTCATACTGTGGGAATGGGTGCGTCATTTTCAAAATATTGTACAACACCTCTTCCATTTCTGGGTCAAAAGACTGCTTGAACTTGCCCCAAGGGAAAAAGTTTTCGATGCACGTTTTACTACGATCGTCTTTCCATTCATCTGAAGTGTAACCAGTGGCTCCTAATTGAACTAAAGCGCTCTGAAAATAGTTCTGCATGTAACAATTGGTCATCGTGCGTCGAATCCAATTGGTCCGGGATATTGGCAAGATTCAGTGGACCTTGAAGATGGCAATAGTGAAAGAGATTTCAGTATCATAAAATAAAACAAACTGCTTCTAGATTGTCGCCGTGACTGAACAAGTAAAAATGTGTTTTTGAATATGGGTCGTAACAATTCAAGGAGTTTTCTCTAGACTACATTAAGTACGATGTGTAAAAAGATAAACATACAAATCAGGTGTCGTTCATTGAATTGCAAGAAAATAGCGTTCGGAAATAATCAAGCGGATTAAAAAATAAGCCGTAGGCAATGGGATTTATATTTACATTTGAATATCAAGCAGTAGTCACTGCTATACATTCTACAAGTGAAGTGACTTCTAACGGTACTACTATGATGTTGGCTTTCAGATTCGGTCAGTGCCCTTTGACAAACGTTAGCTTAAACTAGAACAATAGCAGCTTTCTTAAGTGATTCTTCGGGCATTGTGACTCCTTAAGCTGTGATAAACCGTTTAAAATTCGACAATTAATTAGCTAATTAAGCTTAACATTGACTCAGGGATTGGACAAACATCGTGCTGGATTCTCTTCTTTAAATACATTTATTGATCGACACTCCCATTCAATATTGTAACCAATTTTTTGTCACAAACCTTCATTTTTTCACTAATAACCAGTTCCAAGAGCGTCTTATTGGAGCCATTTGACAATAATGATGATTGATTACGTATAATGATTGGTATATGAAGGGTGACATGAGATTACTGAGGCGCTACATCTACAACGGTGTCCTTCTATTTATTATCATAGCGTTATTACTGTTAGATAGGTTCGAATGTATCTTGACTAACGTTGATAGTAACGATACGTTCCTGTGGTCTGTTATTTATTATATCGGTCATAAACTGCCTCTGCAAGGCTGCTACGAACAACATTCACAAGCGATATCCAGCCTGCGATCATGAAACAGCGGTCCGGCGTACGGCATTCCCGATTCACTGTGGTGATGTGAGCTAGAAGGTGTTGTTATTATTGTTTATCTATACGGGGAATATACAACATTTGTACCCTCCGAAAAGCGCCTATTATGGTTCGTTGTGCAGGCGGAAAAGGCCAGTGAGTTTTTCCCCGCTGATCACCCACTATATGATTATTATTATTATTATTGATTATACGGTTTGACCCGTTCTGAAATTGAATTAATTCACATCGATTCACCTTCCTCTGCCTGAAGCGTTATGTTTTTTTGTTGCATTTCTGTTTATGTCCTGAGTATTCCTCACGTTACGTTGTCATTTTATTCGCTGTCATCATCGTGTGACAAAGTACCGATTTCTCTCTCTTTGTTTTGTTTTTTTTTTTTGTTACCTTTAGACGGTATTCCAGTAGCTTAGGAGCGAGTAATTAAAATCGGGCGAGCGTCGCTTGACAGGGCCGATGATACGGAATATACCAAATGAAGTTACAGAACAGTTATACGATTCTACGAACGTTGGAAAGACAGGTTGTTTGAGCAGTTCGTTTTAATTCCAATTCTATGTTTCATACTGAAGACTTGAAGAATCTGTTATAGACAAGCAATAATCCATATACAGTATGCGCCCTAGATACACGTCATTCGCGCTAGACACACGTAGATTGCCACAAATGACTGTATTTACTGTTATTAGTAAAAGTTGTATATATGTATATGTGTACCTACATGTGTGTGTGTGTGTGTATATATATATATATATACAACGTATATAATGATTTCATGCGTCAAACCATTCAATTCGGTTCTATTTTTGTACCCTTGTAAGTATGTAGAATAAATAAGAACTCTGATTCTGGGGGGGGGGGGGGGGGGGGTAAGCAATAAGTAAACGAAAAACGAACAAAGGGCGTCCCATTTTTCTCGTTACAAACAGTCTGCTTCCGTCTGGCTAATTGATTATCATATTATATCTGACACATATATCTGACGTTTAAATGTATCCTATTGACTCTTGCTCGCATCAGCCATAACATATTTCTGTTAGTTTTACGACAAATGGTTGTCTTTTACTGTATATAGTTGCTCGACCGTATTCACAGCACTCACCCATGAAAGCTCAATTAAATATTGGCTCTACTCTATCCTAACATAGGTGTGACAAATCATTTACACACTCTATCTGGGAAATTTTGTCATGTTTTCCCATACGGGAATTTAAAGCCATTTAAGCCAGAGCTTCAAACGTTTGTTTTTTCTATATCCGCATCTCTCGTCACTGCCGAGGTACGTGTATGTATATATATATATCTATCGCTTTTCCCAAAAGCGACTAATTCACTTATAATAGCATCATCAGTAGTATTATTACTCTGACCTATCCGACTTGAATTACGCACTAATGTATATTCGCGCCTAGGTATAGCGCTATCTAATACGTTGACATGTATGTTGCTTACGCAGGTTATACTGCGAATGTGAGGACTTTTCCTATTCGTTTACCTGTTCATTATATGGTATCTACCTAATTATCGGTATTCCTATTTTCATCCAAAGCCTCTCAGTATTAACTATTGGCTTAACACCAGCTCTAAATGTTCGCCGTTTGTGCTCCTTCGTCACTTTGACTATTGAGTTCTGAAGCCGTGAGGCTTCGTTCTGCGAGTTTTGACCTTATATGTTTCGTGGTTAAACAAATAGCTCCGATGACGTCTCCTCAGAACGTGCGAGTTAGCGCCTTAGCCGGGCTCACGACCAGCCTCTAGTATCTCTTGCTGCTACTTTTACTCGTACCGCTGAGATCTCTCCCACCCTCCTCAGGGCCCATACCTGTTAAGTGAAACATTCGACGAAACGTGCCTTAAGAAGGTGTTGCATATATGAAGTATAGTATAAACACTAAGCAAGTCCCTGTTCTGCCTTCATTAGGGGGTGTTTGCTTATTTATCTACGTAACGCTTCCTACGTTGACCTAATCGGAAAAAAAAAACGGGCATATGGAAAAATGATGAATTTTCTTGGCTTCCGGAAATGATTCTTTTTGATATTTGCTAAGGATTTCCTAGTATTCGACTGATCTGAAGGACAGAATCATCATTTCGTAAATAAATGCGTTTTCCTCTATAGCGGGACAAGGAAAGTACGGGGGTTGTGTTGTCCTTTGATATGCATGGTCTGCTTTAGCTGTCCGATGATGCGTCCCTGTCTCTTTTATACATACACATCAGGCCAACATATGGGATGAATTGCTTCTGTAGGCAAATTCGCGCCTTAAACACGTCGAGGTGCATTAACTGGCTGCATGACAAATCTCATTTACGTATGTGGTCCATGTTGACTTTCCAGTTTCGCGCCTTGCGAGAATGCAAGGCAAATCCAAGTCATACCAATGATAACAAGGCGAACTACTTTCTAACCCTAGAAAACACGAGCACAGCGAAACCGTAGGATAAATTTGTTTCCTGTGTGAACCTGAAGTACGATGCTCATGGTGGATGCGAACTAAATATGGCTCTAAGAACTAATCGCGCAGCTCGGATGAAAGAAATTACACTAAATACAGGAGGAAGTATCCTTCGCAACTGCACCAACTTTGTGTACTTTGAAGAAGCAAAAGAAGTATAGCTGCTATTAATGAGAGACATGTTCATGTCCCGTAAATAAATGAAACGAGTAAAAAGTTACAGAAACTTGATTGACTATTGTCTGTGATAAAAGTTCAGGCGATAATGCATCAGACAACGCTTCGTCTACTTAATCCTGCTGTACTGCAGATGCTCACCGATAGATACAAACACCCATTTCTGATAAAAACATGTTGCGTCGTAACGACTGATGTTGCTATAACATTCTTGCATTACATCCACTATAACGACGAGTGCCTAAAGCATTTTCGAGGGCTCGAAAAGGCTTCCATTGTTGCGTTCCAACTTGCAATGGCCCATTTACACTAGCTGTGTGAGTTGGAAGATAATCGCCAGGGCCTCCAATGACGATATTTCTCTGTTACAATTTTCCATAGAACTCGAGCTGATCTTATCACAATGTGACTGTCTATAGTTGTGATACTGTAGTCTCAATAGTTGATGATGACTCTGAATTTGGTGATGGTGGAAATGGATAACACTTAATTTGATCAGCATCAGCGTTGACACCATCACGCACTAACGTAGTAGAGAGTAGACCACAAGCGAGAGGTAGGGGAGGAGCCACCAAACTGGACTGGTTAGCCCCCGCTAGTCAGATCAGCCATCGTGTTATCCCCGGAAGAATGTCGGTTAAAATCTGTACTGATCCTCTGACGTACAACAGCTTTGAGTTACAGTAATATACAGTGAACAGATTACAATGCAATTGTTATATGAATCCACTTGACAATGAAGGGCAAAGTTGTCAAGCAATGATCATTTAATAGAAATAATTAACGACACCGTATCCCGACATGTCCTTATCAGACGGCAAGCAAGCCGTTCAACTGTGCAAGCGAGCAGAACAAGTTACCCATTTAATAGACGTATTACTGCATTGCGTTGACGGTGGGACATAATAACTGTAAAGCGAAAGTTTCGTTTCGTGTTTGTGGAATGGCAATGATATTGGTCATAATAAGCAGTCACTCTCGTAATATTAGACACGCACATACCAATTGTTGCGTGAGAAGTAAAACCAGTTTTTGGATTACTGGCCACCGTTGTGAAGACTTCTTGAGAAGAGTCACTGCCAGAACGCTGTCGTACTGTGTCACATTCGGTCGATTTAACTGCTATGCGCGCTGAGTTTTCGTCGTTTTTGTTGATCGCCGCTTTAGGCCTCTCATCCAAAATTGAGCATACAGCGTTTTCCAGCCCGGTGGCACCGCAGCCATTTCCGTTCAGGTTGACAGCGTAGTTCCTCAGTTGAACCTTTGAAACAGGGTTAGATCGTTGAATAGAAGAGCAGTTGTTATGCCATACACTAATTAGATTAATTTTTTTGATGGTTAGCTAAGCATTAGAAATTTTCTTAGCACTAAGTTTAACAGAAGCAGTGGCAGAAGGCATCTGCCCCATGTGATGCTGGGTTGGCGCCGTGTTTGCCTACCGAATTGAGCAGTGAGTTAGTCTAGATTTGAAGTTGGACATAGGCGCACTTTGCACTATGCCGGTAGAAGACAGTTGTCTTAAATAATAATCTATGGCGGTGAAGCAGAAGGTAAAGCTCGAAAAATTTTTTCATCTAGTAGTGGAAGTTACGTGGGAAAGGACATGAGAGACGAGACGCACATTTAGAGAAGACAATCTTTTGTCCGAAAAGCGCTTCTTCTTTTTCTCTTTATTCATAGCAAGGCAAGTCAGTTGTTACCTTGTTATGATATGACGGTGGGCTAGCACTGTTGGGATGAGCCTTGCGGCCCATGGAGGCGATATTGTTGCGTCCAGTGTAATCACGCCAGGCTTGCGTAAGGGCCTTGTCAGAGGGCCCCCATGCTGGCGAAGGCTGACATGCCTTCAACAGGCGCTGTAACAGTAACAAAAAAGAAGAAGCAAGAAAAAAAGAAAATGAGAAGAGTTGTAAAGATATAGTTAAAACCCGATTAGTTACTATCCGTTTTGAGTTTGAAGTGTCCGACATGAACGCTTTGTTGATAATGTACTCGACACATCAGTCGACATTAATTAAGGTAGAAAACGGCTGAAATTTATAAAACTACATTGGGTAAAGGTAACGGTATTCATACGGACCAAAATAGTCAAGATAAGCATGTGTCAAATATTCTTGTCTCTGTGAACCTACCTCTTTAAGTGAATCCGCATCTTTTACGCGGAGAAACTGGACGAATGCCCACAATGGGATTTGTAGCATGGCACAAAGTGCAACGCACCAGCCCATCGCGTTTGCCCACGGTGGAAAGACGTAAAACCCATATTCCAAAGGCTTAGCGGCCTCAATTAAAGCGAGTGAGAACACTATCTGTAACAAAAATCGACCATTTAACAATTATTGCTTGTAGGGAAAACTACTTTAGGCTAATTCCAGTCGTTGATAGTAGATCTAATCGTTTAAAATATGATGCCTTTAGAACTTTGTGAAACTCCTTGAGGCACTCTTCGTTGCCCCTAGGGTTTATGCCGCGCACAACTTACAACTAGAACAGCGGGTGCGGTGTAGCCCCAAGTCCATTTCCAGTAGGGTCCAAGTTGTTTGTCGAGCATAAAGTGAATGTCTGCCGCAATGTTTTTATAGCCGTAAACCCACGAGATCGCAATGCACTCACAAATTGCGATAAAGATCAGGGCAGTGCTTCCGCCATATTTGTCCATTACTTCGAGTACATACTGACCACCCTACGAAGAGAGCAATGTGGGTCTGTTGTTAGAGTTACTGAGGGTACTGTGTAACAAAACTAACAGATCTATCGCTTCATTTGAATTTTGAATTACCATCACTGTTCGAGATTTGAAGTTCACAGTAAGCGCACATTAGTACCAACATTGGCTTCATAACAAGGACATAAAGTCCATGATACGTACCCTCGTGACGAAGGGTAGCCCAAGGAAAAAGCAGATGACACCCGTAGTGATTGTGAAAATCATCTTGTGTCGTCTGAGTTGGGGAACGGCATCAGAGATTCCAGTCAGAAAGTTCTCTAAAAGGGCGAACTAGAATAACGAGCGACCAATAGCAATTAGTAAACATATACTATTTAGAAGGCGTATATACAGAAATAAGTTACTCTGTTACATAGCGTTGTCTACAATGCATACAACCACTAAGTAGAATTTTCAAAAGGAATCTATACTCGAATATATATATATATAACTTGTGCGGATTAGGATTTTGGAAAAAACGAGCAAAAAAAAGTCATTAACCAGCCAACCGACCTCGCTGTCGAGTCCAAGAATGAAGAGCATAAGGAAGAATAGCACCGACCAGAGCTGAGGACACGGCAACCTGGCCAGAGCTTCGGGATAGGCCACAAACGCCAATCCGGGACCACCTTGTACCACGTCCTCCACCTGATCAGATCATGACAGTTAATCACTACTGTTAATAACTGGCTTAGTCATATTTCTGTTTACCACTTCCAAACTGCTAATTAATACTACACCTATCATTTTTTTTTATTTATTCTGCTATTGTTTGTTCCTTCGCACTTCGGACGGCCATTTTATTCCCTATGCAAAAAGCAGGAGGTAAGAAGGGAGAGGCCTCGCGCTGTTGCTGAGCGTTTTTTTTTCGCTGTTAAAGAGCAAACACTAGAAAGGCATCTGCTTTAGATACATATAGCTTTGTACCCTATGTAAGTGATGGTTGATTGTGCGTAGTTTTACGCGCGACAACGAACTGCTAGCTCTCCGTTACTCAGCCTGATAATAAAACAGGTAATGATTAAGGTAACGCCTACAGCAGTAGCAGATGAAGCGAACAGATGATCCTATTCGCCATATCTGCTCTTCCCCTATATGAATGTAGCCTTTATTTTAAATGAGCAATTAATAACTAAACGTAATAAGACTTTACTATTACCGAGTTTGTTTAGTATTACTGAGCTATGTCGATTGGAGCAGCAATAAAAAGGACCGAATTTCGATGAAAGTTTAACCTAGCTCTGTGTTTTGAGTTTTCTTTTCATCAGACGAACCGTGATAGCTTAATGGGTAACATATTTGCATGTTAATCTTTGGGACACATTGTGGTCTAGGTTCAAATCCGGATGGGTATGGACAAATACGCTTCGTTTCGTGCTGGGACCGAAGATCCAAAACAAATAAGTTTAGCTTATCTATGTATACCAAACCACCCGCGTACCTTAACATTCAGTTCATGTGCCATGGCGCCAAGAACCGAGAAAATGACTAATCCCGCAATGATTGATGTGACCGTATCTAGAACGGAAACAATCATGGCGTCCCGGAAGACGTCGTTACCGAAACGGTTATATGATGAGTACATGATCAGACCTCCTCCGGAAACTCCCAGGGAGAAGAACATCTGACCTGCCGCAGCTTGCCACACCTGCACTCACCCCAATGAATTTCAGAGTTATATGTCAGAGATAAAAATGCTGCCAATTAAAATAATGTAACTTATACAAATTATTTTTAATAAAGCATCGCATAAAAAAGTAATCTAATGTATTAATACAGGTAGATCACTATTACAGGACTTATTTATCGGCTTCTATATAGGAGAGCGCTATTTACATATCGCATATATGTAGCTCTACGAAATGCTGTTGATCGCAGATGCGTGCACGATAATTCTCTGTTCAAAGCAAATATAAACAATTGACATTAGCTCTGTTAGACGTCTTGTGTTATAGATAAGATTAAGCTTAAACCAAGTCGTCGTGGTGTCTTGATCATCGGTTACCTCGACCGTGAGTAGCTTTTTGAAGTCGGGCGTTATGAAGTAGAAGACACCTTGCATGGCCCCTTTTTGTAGAAGACCGGTCACCATTAACGTAAGCAAAATCACGTATGGAAACGTCGCCGCAAAATAAACAACCTGCAACAAGACTCGAACGTTGTCCGTATCACGCAAAATTATCATAGCGCCTATTGTAAAGCGTCCACTAAGCATTGCATATTTCATGTCGAATCAAATGGGAGCGTGTCAGATACATTATTGTACAGGCTGTTGAATTCTAAAGTTTAATTAACTTTAATTTTTTACTCAGTTACGATTGCCTCAGATCGAGCATCACGTTCGTCCTGTCAGCTTACTGTGATGGTTTATATGGCTGGCACATATTTAGTTTTAATAGAATAAAATTCTACTGTTCTACCACTGTAGTGTTAAAGGAACTCTGTTACGATTATGAGTGCTAACCAAAAGAAAAATTATTTTATATAATATAAGCCAATATTTATCTTCACGAACTATCTTAACCTCTGACACTATGCTGACGTTTACTAATTAGATTAGAGAAAGACATCTGAATAAAATTCTAGTAGCGTTTATGTCTGTTTTATGCTACGTTCTTATTTAATAGTTAGCAACGTACTTTTCCCGAGGTTTTTATGCCTTTTAGAAGGCAGGCAATGACGATAATCCATGATATAAGAAGACATAGCGCTAGATCCCATTTTATGCCGTTCAGATTTTCAATTCCTGTACTAATGTCCAAGACCGTGCGCCTAAAGGAAGTGTAAGCAAAATCATAGAAAAAAAATCAGTGGCACATGGTTAGAACTCAATCACCCTTCCAATTTCGATTATCCAATAGATTATTCAGATTTGGGATTAGTTGATAGCGATCCGATGAGCAAATACTTACTCCCAGTAAAGCTGGCTCGATGGCACGCGGCTTGTCAGATTAGTCATCGTTGCCTGCATCGAAGGAGAACAGAACCAGTCTGAATGATTCGTAATTTTAAAGCTGAAATTTTTCTTGCCCAGATTATGTCATTGTTAAAACAGGGCTACATGAAACTTCTGAAAAGGTACTATGGCAAAGGTTTGGTTGACTTAAGCTGATGTTGTATCGGTATCGATAAAACAGTGTGTTAATTAGAAGGAACAATCATCGATATCGAGTAACCCTTACAGATGGGCCATTTGGTTTTGTCAGCGCTCACTCCTACTTCGTCGACGACCTCTGGTGAACGAGTAAAAACCCAAGTGGACAGTAAGGGCAGGGGGTGGGTTATTTGGAGCTGTGGTTATTTCTGGCTGACGGCTGGCGGCGAGGACAGCATAAAGGCTGTCGGATGGTAGCAGAAAAAGAGGCGCCTTTGAATCCTGAATCCGTTTAGGGCGCTGAATCGCTCAGCCTAGACCGCCGGACCCACACAGCGGCAGCCCGAAAACACCGACGATCATCACAGCTATGACGGCGGCTTTTGGGTGTCGATGGCAACCGTTTACAGTTGTTGGGAGCTGCGCTGGGAGTTGGGATATTGGGTGGAACCTTTCAAGGCTGGTCTTTGAACTAGCCAGCTTGTTTGCCTGGTCATGCCCGCCGCCGTTATGTTGTTTATTTTGCTTATGCTCGCCGCCGGTTGACAACAGAGAGACTACCGCCTCGGAATCGGTTTAGTCAGAGTAGCAACAGGAATAACAAACAAAAGTGTCACTAACAGACGCAACTCGACACAACAATCCCTTGCCCCCTCTACCCCATTCTCTCCAACATTCACCAATGCTTGCTCAAACAAGGCCCTCCTTACATACAAACTCTGTCGCCATCGCCAGTAGGCCTAAATAATACGAACACTAGTCCCGCACCCCCAGCACGAGGGCAGACGACTTCAGCTACTCCAACACTGGTAATGAAAGCCGCGTCAACAGCAACAGCGACAACCCTCACCATTAGCAGCACCGGCTATCGGCCATAGCGATGGCTATCTTGTGCTGATTTGTCACTTATTCGTATGGACGGACGGACGGACGGGCAAAGAATGGAGCAGGAATCGGGGTGGCGAAAAGAAGGGCAAACGGAAGTTGGGCGGTGATGCTCATGCTGTCATTGTCGTAGTTGCTGATAAAGCAGCAACAGCGGGCAGCGTCTCGAAAGAGATCTGGGTTGTCTCGCCGTTACACTTTATGCACAGATCATGGGTCGTAGGCCACCAGCAGAGGAACCGAAACTAAAAGTCCTTATCCCACAGAACCTTATCAAAATCAGCAGAACTCTAAAATTCGATAGCGATTTGACTCATTCTTGAAAAATCTGCCAGATAAACATTTGTGCATGGATATATGTATAAATGCTCTCAGCTGACCTGTCTTAAGGAAAAGCTACACTTACGTTAATGACACTCGTGCCGATAGAGTTATTGGTTTGATTGAGGCCAGCACTAGAGGCCTCAGAGCGCACGTAACAGCCAAATGAAACCCACGACGGATCGCAAACCTCCCATGGTAATTGTGCCTGTAACATACCAGCAGATTGCTTCCAGTAAGCTATTAAGGCTACATTAGTTAAATTTTGTGTAAATGTTGATAAGAGCCTGAATTTTTTTCGGTTATCAATAGTTTACATTAATTTGTATTAGAAAAACGGACTGCTTTCTAAATTGTTATATGACCTATTGGCCAAATGCCCACAGGATATATATCTAACTACTGACATAAGACTGGACGATGCTGTCGTAATTCCATGCATTTCTGTTAAATTTCCAACTAGGCGAAAATAGTATTAACATAAAATTTCCCGTTCGATAAAGACAATGAACCCATTATTACCAAAGACTCAGGATCACAAAAAGCACTCAAGAGTCGTTCTCCTTTTTATTTCGTCTCACATTCTACAAATCGAAGCAGATTGGAACAGCTCTATTGCTGCCCCAGTTGTAACGTAAACATTACAGCAAATATGAACATGTGCAAGTTAATGAGATGCACCCACACATGTGTAAAAATGAAAAAAAAAAGAGCTGCGAAGGTACTTACCTGAAACGTAGCGCCCATAAAGTACAGTGTGTAACACATGACCACATTATAATAAACGCACACGATCAACGATGAGATAATCATTGCCATTCCGACTCCTGTAATCGGAAGATATATTCGCCATGCAAGATAGATAATAGCAAAATTTATATTCGCAACATTTCACTTGGATCACGTTATAAACGTGATTACACTTTTTATAAAAACTTTTACCCTAAATCAGACTTTTCTACACGGCCTCTGGGAAGGTCGACAAATATTTTCAAGAGGAGGACCTTTGAAAAATTGATCAAAATGACTCTATTTCAAATACACTCAGGTTAGCAACAACTTGTTGGCCGTTTTGAGCTTTCGCATTTTTCGGATTTAATTCGTTTCGTGAGCCTCGTTCCTGTTAGCATGCTACTATTGGCGGATAAAAGGGGAACTATTTTGAAAATTACCAGTTAATTGTTTACGTTGGCAACTGAAAGCGTGATGACGCTAAATAGTGGCTTTATTAAATAAACATAATCATTAGGAATGACTTTTCTACCACATGTGAAAGATATTATTGAAATATCTTTATTTGTTTAGATACGGCTTTAAAAGGAAAGCTTAAGGAGGCGAAGCTAAATAATATTTAAAATATTTTACTATTATTATTATTATAAGACAGAATCACAAGTCATAATAAAAATCTGCTTGTAGATAGATGTAGCGTGCACTTGGTAGACAATAAAAGCTTATCCTGCAAAAAAAAAATACCTTTACAAAAAGGCGAACATGCCCAGATGGTGAGCGGGCCCTGGCCAGCAAACTGTCCAAATGCCAGTTCCATGAAGTACATCGGCTTTCCGACCAACATCAGCATTACTAGATAGGGTATTAGAAATGCCCCTACAAAAAAGAAAATTACCGTAAATTACCGAAAATCTGAATAATATTTAGCATTCTTATTTAAAATAAGCTCCGTTGATTTGCTCACAGTTGGACAACTAGATGGCAGCACTATCGATGTTTATAGTTAATTATTGTTCGGTGGGGAAACGGTTTCTCGACCGTAGACCGTATATAGATCCTGTTACGGTAGACAACAATTATTATAAAAACAAAAACAGTATAGTACATATTTTTCTAAGAAGTTCTTGTAACTGAAATAAATCATTTTTTCTTCGACTACTGTGCCTGTTGCATTTAATCGCGGATGAATAATCAACCAATAGTTCTAGTAGTGACGATCCCAAAAGTAGCTGTCATATTGGCAACATACCTCCTCCGTTTTTGTAGGCGAGATATGGAAAACGCCATACGTTTCCAATTCCAACGGAAAGCCCCACGCAGGATAACAGGAACTCCCATCGATTTCCCCAGTTGCCCCGAGAGGATATGCTCGACACCGATGCTCTCCTTCCACCGCTATGTCGATATATGGCATAAAAGCAGATAGAAAAGGTGTCTATGAAAGGAGAACTTTCTATATCTTCCTATGTATGTATCATTCAGTAAATAAGCATTCCACTCCCTAGACTCGCTGAACAGATACGTATATATATATATATATACACACTAGACGTGTCTTAACACTTGCTTATCGGACCAGTAAAATTAAAGCTGAAGCCTGTATCTTTTATTCCAGCTGCTCCTTCGAGAAGTATAGTTAGATATAAACGTTCGACCAAATTCATTTACAGTTTAGTTCAAAGACATGAGTTTAATTAGAAAAGCTGCGGAACGAAACGAATATCTCTATATTAAATGACTTGTCTATCATCATGGTGATTGTATCTAGGATAGCTGATCACACGATTTTTATGTGTTGATTGGATTGAGACGACAACGTTGATTCTGCGTAAACAGTTGTATTTTAGTTGTGACGGATCACTATGATTGCTATACGCTTGCGGTGATGATCTGAGTTATATTGACAAACTTCAAACTAATAAGGACCACTTAAGAAATAGTGATCAAAGAATGACGACGCTAAGTTTGTGATAGATGCTGTTAACGAACCCAACTCCATTCTTACGAAACTTACTACTATTACGATATTCGCAGATTTTACGAAGCTCGGCAACGATCAGGTCGTTACATGATGATAACAGCAAGAATCTACATGAAACTCTGGACCGCATAGACTCTAGACGCAGGACTACACGCACACACTATATATAGTGTGAAATATTGCCTTTATAGAATTGCCTTAGGTTTGGCAAGTGTTTAATTAAAATTTCGAGATTTACGTCAGGCACTACCGTAAAGCATTGCTTTACGATATATATAGTGCTTAGCATAAATTAACGTCTGGGAATATAAGTATGCGCGTATCTATTGTCAAAACAACATGGTCAGTTCTCAAACACATGACGGTAAGCGGTTTCTACAAAATGCTTTTGAAGAGTGCAAGTCTATGGTGATCAAAAGCCTCCAATCCCTTCGACACAACCTTACATCAACGGCGCATATATATATACGTATATTAGGTGTACGAGATAGATTTATTACTACACTCTGAACATTTTTGTATATACCATGAAGTGAATGTACCCGTGGCTATCGTCTGGAGTCAACATACTCAGGCTTTAAATAAAAAAAATAGATGTATAGAGATGTTTAGCGATGAAAGGAACTAACACGTCAGCAGAATTCAGTGTATTGCACATATCTTCATCATTACGATGTGCTCAGTCTGTGACAAGAGCATACCTGAATGCGATGCCCATTGGGTCGGTAGTCCCAGTTAGCTGATGGGTATTTATATGCAACATATGTTTATACAAAGTAACTTTGTAATCGCATTGAAAATAATCTGCTACGCTTTATTGTTATACGAAATCATGTGGCGTGCTCGGTTTTCATGTATACGTTTGTCATAGTTCGTAACCGTCTTTCATCCCCACTCATCCGTCAACTTATGATCGCAATGCAAGGCCAAACTGCAGCTTGTAAGCCACGATAATTCACTAAAGTTAATTGGCAACTTATTGATACTGCAATAGCTAAATATATTGGATTTCATTAATCAAATGTATTGAAATTTATCTCTAAATCATACTCTTTGTAGAGTTCAGAAACGAACCTGAAACAATGACAGTGTGCAAGAGGTAGCAGTAGTAGTTTTTTTTTTCTTTTTTTTTTATTACACAATAGTCTTATAATAAAAATGAAACGATTACTAGTTTAATAGAGATAGCCCCAAATCTTCGCGTAACAGAGCCATAGCAATGAGCATCCATTGTTTTTTTGCCTTAGCTAAGAAGTAATGGGAACTAGACTGAAAAGTTTAAAGTGTTGTATAACTACTGTAATGAATTCGTAACGAAGCTTTTTTTTTTTTCTTTTTACAATTTTGACCGTTTAATCCCAGTTTAAACATAATACTTTTACTGTAAACACCTCTTATCAATTTCATTTACCTTTCGTTTACATAAAAAAAAAAACAGTAATTTCAGGAATGAAATGGAAAGCAGTAAAATCTCTAGCAAAGAGATAGGTTATTCAAAATTAACAAAAAGTGATTTATATGAATAGCTTAACATACAGTCGTATATGAAAAATGCTCCTGAACAAGGCCTGATGCTGTTAATGATTTTCTGATTAAAGCTACGCTGGCTGTGTTTATGGTGACGCGCAAATTAAAAACGCAGATCGGGTATGTGAGAGCAAACCATCCACCTATACGTATTCAGATCATTCTCACATGGGATTGCGCCTTTCATGATCCCTACTTCCGCGGTCGATCTATGCCCCTCAATCCGATCCTATTTGTTTTAATTTCGCCCCGGCCTGCATTGTAAACCTTTCGTTCTTTCGCCCTTAATCGCCATAGCTATGATATTTCTGTTGGACTGCTATGAGCAATAACTTGTACAGGGAAACACTGTTGATGATCATGTTGATTTTTTTAAAAATAAATAAATGTATTATATAACCAGAACGCAGAGGCTTGACGGATTTGTTTCTATTTTTTGGTCGTGGTCAAGGCAAACCAACTAAATTAAGTAAATAATTGATTGCGTGTTGCGGGACGTATTCAGCGGACATTAGAGAGGAAACACTGAGCGAGGTGTAGTGGCAGAAAGGGTTATACGTTACCATCTTAGCACAGTAGTGCACAAACATATAATGGATGCATGATGATATACGAAGATACAAAACGGTAATATTGTTTTTAGTGTTAACATTTTTTTTTGTTATTTTGCTAAGGGACTCATGTCAGTTTCATCGGATGGATCACGCTCTCGCCCCAATTAATTTTCGACTGTTGTCATTTCGACACAGAAAACAGCAGCAGCAAACGTTTCACAACAATATTATAATATTTGTAAGCAACAGATAAATGAACGCAGTGAAAGTACACGAAATAATGATACTACTTGTGCTATGTACTAAGCCATACGAGTATACGCATGAATATATGAGAAAATGAAATACATGCCAAGATATACACAGATAGAAATTATTACCCGGACATCCGTTAATAGTTTGCGGTTGCTTCCGTGTACTTCAGCAGTTCTTTAAGTTCGCCGTAAGAAATCTGTTTTGCGCACAATGTATTTGAAACAGACTGGTGAAAAAAGATTGCGACGCGAGCGCGAAATGGATCTTTGAGTAGTGTCATCTTTTAGTAAGAACACAAACTCACTGAAGTTCCTGAGACGCGATGTGCTTTTTGAGCTATTCTTCAATGACGTGCTGATGTGCCATGCTACGTACGGTCTTCCATTTTTTATCGTGCAAGTAGCTTTGCCTGACTTAAAAAAACTTTAACCTAATGTTTACTACAGCGGACACCAGTTCACATTGCAAAACCAAAAACCACTGTTCCATTTCCATACACTAGTCTTCCGTTACTTTTTGGTGTCACCTTATGCCACCGCCATGGTGCGTTTGGATGATCCACTGCTCAATTAACTACCTGATCTTTGTGTTTTTATTTCGCTGTAAAGCGCTAAAATAGGTAATAGCTATGCTTCCCATATATATATATATATATATATATATATGGCAAAATACGTTCACTTTCTGTAGCTGATTCTAGAGCTTCATATTGAACTTCTAAGCAATTTTCGTCAAATACAACACCAATTTCAATGCGCGACACATGTCGGAACACTTAGATCAAGCGCTAAGTGGTACGGTACCATTTATGGTCTCCTACTTCTTTTGCTGCTTTACGTGAGCTCAAAATATTTTTGTTACATTTACCTTAGACTTTCTTAATCATGACTATTATAAATAAATGTCTAGAGTTTCTCACTCGCTACCTTCATACAAGTAGCATTTTTCAGGCTCCTCTTGATTTGGGTGTCATACGTGTGCTTAATGATCGACTGATTGTGCTATAAATTTATACTCCTCATTCGCGTAATGCTAGTTTTTACCGATCTTAGTTGTGCGGAGATAACTACTTTCTATTGAGTGCCTGTCCAGTAGTAGCTGACTAAGTCATGGGCTAGCAAGAAGCAGGTAAAACTGATCGTTGATTGAATACCTACTATGTTTTTTTATTCGCCATCGCGGCTGAATAGATCAACAGCCTTCAAATTTGGGCGCGCGATTTTTTCGCCTAACTTGTGCGTCTTGGAGGTGTCGTGCCTCTAACATACAGTTTTATATTTGTACACAGCTCCGTCGTCTGCTAGTGGCAATGTTCGAGTACAAGTAGCTGATATTATCATTATAATATATTATGTATTATAGCACTTTCTACCTTTTACTTTTTTCTCCAATAGAACGGCTTACCTCTCGTCTAAAATGAAATGTCTCAGTTGCTTCTCCTATATATTCAAAACAGAGTACCTTTTTCTCTACCTTATTTGCGTTGAAAGGAGATAATGATAGTAATATGTAAATAATATTATTTTATTTACGTATAACAATTGTACCTTCGAACCTCACAATTTTATTTGCTTTCTACTGATAGGGTTCTTGATCTTTTCGTGTAGGTTCGTTTGTTTATTCAGATATACTTGTGGATAGTTCTGATTGACTCCAAAAAATAAAGAGAAAAACAAATGTACGTTTTAATATAAATTGTGTGCACCTACATTTGCATGAAGCGTTGCGGTTACGTATTGCTCTACTTGAGATCTAATTCGTATTGTTTTTTTTCTTAATCTTCTAGCTGATATCGCTATGTTCTACGCGTTTTTCAAATAGGTAAACTCATTCCAAAGAGACTCATAGAAATAAATTAACTCATTATAGTATATCAGACAATGCGCTACATTGATAACATACTAACGTACCTATAGTGGGAACATCAAATATTCCATTATGTTACCCATTTCTGATACGCGATGGTCAGCCATACTGGACCACCTTTCCGGAGTATTTATAGTTTTTCTGCCATGCCTGTATGAACAATTGTTACAACAGCAAAGTAACGTAACGCATACGTATGATGTCTGTGTCTGAACTGTAGTAGATCTGTCGACATCGTTACTTGTGCCAAGCCAGCGGTAGCACAGCCTTGACGGCTAGCGACCGATTCGTCGGGTTTGTGCTTCAGTAAAAAAGAGACCTCCCAATTTTCGGTCTTCCATAGTGAGCTTACGTCAATGTCGTATGGTTTCTGCCAGGCTGGATGATTTTTGTTTCCTATTAACTATAACTATGAAGAGCGCTTTCAGTTAAAGTGTTATTCAATGTAAATAAACGTTACCATGGTGGGCAGAACGAAGACGTTGGAGAAAAGCATTCGGATAGATCAAAATGCTAACTACAACAAATACATTTCGATAGGAACTTCATTTTATGAAGGTAGCCCATAAATTGAAATTCTAAATATAATTATTGTCGAGAAGCTTATATATTGTGAATTATACTAGAAAGTGCGCCCAAGCATTAGTTACTGTGAATGACATTATTATGGATGATAACAACGTAGCGTTGGGTACACGATAGGCTCTAGGTAGAGCGCCCGTCTGATAGAAGGGCTCTTCAAAAACCCTGCGTTTAGTTGATTAACTGGTCAGGAACAGTGCTCTCCAGTATTTTACTTAGTGCTAATTATTACTTCTGCTATATTTGCTCATTTACCGAAAAAGTTTCAACTTGCATCAGTTATTGACTATAGAATGACTATCGTTTTTTAATGCCGTAAAGCTGCATCGTGTATCTTATAGAAAAATTTCAAGTCTAGATAAGCGTACGATACCGCTGCGATATGCGTGACTTATTTCAAAAATAGTAATAATACCTTCTCCAGCGGACCGATTAGAGTTACCGGCATTAACCGCTAATATTATTACGACAAAACGGAACGATTTAGAGAGTTATCAACTATTACTAGCTAATAGAGACTATACCCGTTGGCATTTCTTGTCAATGTAACCCAGAGCAACATGCCGCGAATATTAAAATAGCGTTGCCTAGTACGATATATATATATATATATATATATATATCGAAGGGAGCGGTTGTAAATCGAAGGTCAAAACATGTGTGCAGACCTTTCGCTCACAGAAGGCATAATGCTTGGTACCCAACGTGCGGGCCGGTGGTTAGTATTGTTATTATATCAATGCCTGTTCATCGAAATATGTGCCTTTTTTTTATGCCAAAGTGTGCTTCTTCATAGCCATGTAGTCCCTTTGAGAATATCGACAAATCATCAGCGTTGCACTTTAGCTTGTTAAATAGTTAGCTGGAATCTTCGTCGGCATATCGTCGAATGGTGAGAACGTCGAACTCTCACCCGTGCTATTACTTGTGCTACTATTATTATCGAGCATCACAGTCGCTACCAGCATCAAGTTGACTCCATCGCGTTACGAAGTACAATATCCTTAACTCAGTTGTGGTCATTGGAAAGAGAAAGGTCGAAAATTCGTGACTCAAGTAGTTCCAGTTCCAATGCTCCCTGAAGCTTCAAACTCGACTAGACGAATGAGGTGATGGCTGAATTTTCGGGGAACGCCAAGTTATCATTCAAACAGTTAGTTTCCGATTAGAAAGGCAAAATAGAATAAAAACTATCAGCTGAATCGACAGCATCGAAAAAGGCTACGCAGTTAAGCCTTGTAGGAGCAGAGGCTGATTCCCCTGCTTTTCTAGTGAACAACTATACTATATAGATGGCAGTGAAGCTCTTTATATTTACTTTTTACCAACTGAAAATTGTCAGCATCTCTCCTGATTTGGCCCCTATAGCAGAAACAGAATGTGTCATCAACATAAGTGTACCTCTGCAATCGTGTGTGGCTATTGCATGCATATGACGAATATATTGAGACGTCTATTATTTAACGACGTCAGTTTTTTGTACAGAACTTTGTTGGAGTTGTTTTTTCCGGTCGTCGATCGCCTTCGGGAGACCTATTAAGTTGGGCCATATGGGCGCTAGTCAATTCCAGATAGCAGATGTAATTTAAGTAGGCTACAAAAGATATGTAGCTTAAACCTGTATTTTTTAGAATCTTAGTTTCTGACAGCGGAGTACAGTCAACGTAGATCGCTTGGCGCACGCTTTGAATTGCTTCGAGACGGTGATTTAAGGTAAGCTTTGCAAATATTCGTTCGGGGGCCGGCGTGATAACGCCAACGAAATACAAACGGGGCAATGAAAATTGCCTTTTTTTTTTTCAATAATCCTTCGCTGTATCCGCCTGTTGCATTGTTATTTGTTGCTAGGTGTCTTACTAACCTCCCTTTCTTGGTCGAATTACTTCGCTGATGGTGGTGCGCGTGGTGTTGCAAATCCATTCCGTGGAGTGATGAGGCATCTCGATGAGGCATCTCGAAAGCCGCATTGATTTCCCCCTCCTGAGAATGAAAATGTCCCTTCTCGGTGCTGTTGTTATTGTTGCTTACTTCGTCCTTGTCCGTATTGCCGTTGCTCCGGCAGTGATTGGAACGCCTTTGTTCCTTTATGAGTGCTTGTTGTTGTTGTTGTTGTTGTTTTGGGGGACACAGGCGCTGGTTGTTGTTATCGTTACCGTCGACGGCTATTGTAGCAATTCGCTTGGAGTCTTCGACAGGTTCCGGTTTTTTTTTGTCCTTGTCCTTCGAAATGACCACAACGTTGTTGTTGTCGGCCCATAGGTTGACCGATTTTATGCCCTGCAGAAGAAACAGAAGAGAGTGAATATTTATGTGTAAATAATAATAATATGATTACAAAGCAGAGTGTGTATCTGCTGATTTCTTCCTCACTGCCTTTTGAAGAATGTGTATGTACGTGCGGAAATCTGTAACTGGCGATCGAACGGTTCAAGCTTAGTTGTTGGTTCACACAGTAACATATGACGATGCATGCTTTTACAAATTAATTATTTCCTTTTTTCTTCTTTATGCACACATCATTCCATCGGCGTTAAATAAGCGACGTAAAAGAGTGTGCGTGACGCGAGAAAGAGTTCACTGCACACACATCGTCAGCAAGCGATGGATGTTTGAGGTTGACCATGAAACGCTATTCGCATAAAAATACAGTTTCAAGAAAATTAAATAATAAAAAAAAAAGAAAAAGTAATGGAAAGTTACAAAATTCGATTATCAGCTTAATGTGGCTTTGTTGAATCTATACAACTATATACACTCCTTTATATATATATATACCCCTCGTTTATATATATATACTCCTTTAAATTGTATTGTCGCATAATATGTTTTCAAATAAAAAGGAATACACCTTTTTCATTTTTTTTTATCATATTTTTATCACTAGACTGCGAAATGGTTGCAACCCGACAGGATACGTCTTAGTAAAAACGCGTGGGCAACACGTAGTGTGCAGTTGTTCATGAGGTTCTCCACCCGCCGTTGTCCACCCACCCACCCACCCATTTAGGCGGGTCTAGGCATGTTATCATGTGTCTTAAAGGTGTTTTATCTGTTTATTCGTATTTAATCTTTATTACAGCGTGCCTGTTCGCCATCGTGCTTGATAGCCTTCATTTTAGCTACCTTTAGCCGAAATTTGACGTGCACTCTTCTACACTATATTAATTAAGCTAAAACATTTTTTACGCCTTATATATATCTTCATAATACTCCCTGATACTTCCTAGCATCAAAAAGTCACGTGCTTGAATAACAAATTCATAATAAATACATGCACATCGATGAGAACGACAATGCACACTGTAGTTTTTCACACATAATGCTTATGTAAATCACGGCTTCAGCACAATTGATATGGAAGACAGAAATCACTATACGCGTTCCATTTTCTTTAACTTCCAGCTGCTAACAAGTTCTAGTTACTGCCTATGGCCACTTATCTACGATCGTAAATGATATTACGTCCGATTTCAGAAATCAGCATCACACATTGACGCGATGGTCCACACAGTTGTCGCTCGTACCTCTGAAATCCAACGACGTCCAATAGTCTCTAGTAGATATGTGTCTGTATGACCTGTCTTTATCTTTTGCCGATTTATTTCGGTCCTATGATATGTATTCTCTGATCCATTAACTATAAAGCAAACTTGTTTTCGGAATCGTGATAGTCAATATATGGAAATTCCGATACCGAATGACTATGGTGTCAAATATGTGTGCGTCACGGCCGGCAGCACTGAACATGCTAATACTGATCACACCATGACGCACGTGCGTGCGTAAAGCGAGCATATTCGTATAACAAACGACAACAATTCGCCATATAGTTGGCGGGAAAAACCGCAATAGAACTTGCACATACGCACACACAGTAGAACTCGTTACGGTTTTTTGAACTTAATCGCCGTCGTCACTGTGTCTATCGTGTATTTTACTCTTGGCAAATGGCGGTACTCCAACGAACCGTACACCCCTTAAGATAACGCTTCAGATGACGTCTCGGAATCTGCTGTCTCTTGACGCAAGTCGCAGTGTTTTTGGGGCCCTTGCTTTTCGAGTGCACCACCGTCGGCCAAGCCGGCCGGCCGGCCTGCCTGCCTGCCTACCTGCCTACTTGCCCATCGGTGTGTGAGTAAGGGCCATACAATGTCCACCACAGCAAAGACATCAGCATCATCTACTGGACTGCTGCTCAGGCTGCCGCTGTCATCATCTCATCCGTATCTCTTTCCTTATTCGTCCTTTTGTCTCCTTTTTGCAGTGGGGCTGCTTATTGAATCTGCCTCTTGATCGCAGGCCAAGCCGGGTATCCATCAGTTAAGTTGACTTCGGTTCGTTTTGTCTTGCAGGGTGCGTTCTGCTGCTGTACGCAGACCACGTCACAGCGGAGAATGAGCAGGCGGCGGAAAAGACACCACCGCCATCATCAGCATCGACGACGACCATGGCCTGTCAAGTCAGCAGCAGCGACAGCGGTAATAGCCGCAAAGAGATTTGCGGGATGGTCACAACGAGATCCGCAACAGAAATGACAGGAAAGGGTTGCTAGCTGCTGAGCTACTGCCGTGATGTTGGATAGAGCCGCAATCGTTGACTCCTTATAGTCCACCTTGGCTATAGCTCTGCATATTTAAATGGCAGCCATTGCAGCAGCTGCCGTCGCCAATTCTTCCGAAGATAAGTCATCCACCGTTCATTCTATGCCACTACAATCATCATCACCCACATGCGCTTTATATATGCGCATTTGTATATATGTACAGGCAGTGCTTTCGCATTCGTTGGATGCAATACATACAATATACAGTTGGATAGGCTAATATGCCACAAGCTGCCAATCAGCCGGCCGGTCAGTGGCGGCGGCTGGTCCAGCAACCAGGATTGACGACAACCTTTTTTTTTTTATCAACAGCAGTAACAGGAATAATGACAGCGACAGCAGAAATGGGTAACAGGCACAAACGTTGTTGTTTCCTAGTGATGTGGGTAAAAAGCTGTACGGCGACCGTCAAGGTGGAGCTAAATGTTTGAATTCGCCTAACTGAGCAAACGATCAAATGAGTGATTATATACTCGCAATTCTAAAAAATCGCTGAGAACTAACTGCTGCGACCGGCTTCACTGAACACAATATAGAAAATGTATAAAGGTTATTCGCGCCAATGGTTGAACGGGGCCTCTCAAATCGGCAGAGGAAACGAGACGTTCTGCAGAGCTCCGACTAATCAATGGTATACCTTAAATGATTGTCTGGGTTAAGTCATTATGATTTGTTCAGTACTTAATAGAGTTTGCAATTTCATCTGATTGTTGATTGTTGATTGATAACTGTAAACAAGCATAAAGGAAACAGCTAACGAGAGAATTCGGATGTGCTTTTTTTTTTTACAGAATATATAAGCAGTTTAAATAAGACGAATGCGATTCACGGGCAATTTTAAATGGTATTTTTTTTTCTTTCATCAAGGTATCATAGCGGTTGAGCAACACAGGGACTAACGGAAGTTAAAATATTTCTGCCCTATACGTAATAATTAATAAACTTACCCTTGTTGGCAAAGGTCATGTCATAGGTGCTCCAATAACAATTGATTGTATATATATACTTTACAAATTTGTAGGTCAAAGACCGCATTAATATCTAGAAGCCTAGCCATATAAGAACCAAAAACATTTTGATTCCAAATTTTCAGCGCCTGCGCCTACCTCGTCCTGCGCACCTTTATCGTAAATTTGATAAAGAACTTGAATTGTACAATAGTATATCGATCTGTAACATTCAAGAAGTAAATAAAGTCGCTTTAAAGCAATCTTTCTCAATATCCAATTTGAATTGCACATACAATAGCAACAGGTCAGATTCGTATAGAACTCAAAGGACAACAGCATGAGATTTCCTGTTCTACGAGCTTCTTCCCTATTCGTATATATACAGATATCGAGTGGAGCTCCCATTACCGGATATCAATTACACGTGGATACGATTACCTGTAGGTCGTTATGCTGTACTCATTGTTAGAGTATTTGTGCTAACTAGGGGACGAGGGTAAATATCTGCGGGCACACTGAAGCATGCCTGTATCTGTTTCCTCCCAGTAATTTATACTTCAATGATCATCCAATGTGGATCATTTATTTACCCGACGATTTCATTGACCAATGCCAGCTATTGATCCGAGCTTAGCGACTGGGCCTTGGTTGGGGGTAAGGGGGTGGGGGGCGACGATATTTACTAGCCACCCGCGAGCTAATTACGAGGCAAGCTGCACTAACATTGCTTTCACACTGGGAAGGTTCAAGAAGTCGCGCACCGTAAACAGATGCGCCGCGATCGTTATCGTCGGTGCGGCCCTAGCATTCATAGCGCGCTGTCAGGCGGCGAGAACATTTTCCCTTTGGAGAACGACAGCCTAGATCCTGAATAAAGTTGTGCGTCCCTCTGGGGACTTCTTTGTGTAATTTTCTATGGGGTTAATTTATGAGCAAAGTTTGCACTTTTTAAGTTAATTTAGATTATTTATTAGGTACAACGTTCAAGGTAATAAAACAATAGTTTATTCTCAAAGAAGAAAAATAAGATGTTGGTGGAGAAGTAGAGCGGGACACCGCATTTCGTTTTATGGTTCGTTATGTGACTACTGACGCATGCAAGCGCACTCGTAATAACGATCTCGACCCATTGTGATAGAGCGCTTTGAAATATGATGTGTGAAGTACGGTCGAATAGTACTATATTTTATATCAAAACTTTCGATATATGTAGCTTGCTTGATGCTTAACAGCGCCCACAAATCTTATCCCAGAAACATCTCTGTAAGGGTTAACTTCATATATACGTATAAGCGAAGTCTTGCGCATGTCGATCGCTAGCGTTTATAGTTACGAATGAAATAAAGAGCACGGGTCATCTCTCCCATTTACACAATTTACTCTACAATTTACCTAGGCAGTAAGGGAACAAGTTTAGGTAAGGCTAAGTTAATTAGTGTGAGAAAGCTCTTTAAGCATGTCTCATGTTGTGACCACGTTCGGATTCGAGCATTTTAAGGGTCTTTGAGAGAATCTACGTGTGTACATGTACAGAGATACAAGAGCCGTTTATTTTTAGCAATTGGCCCATTAAACGAAAGATCTGCCAACCTTCATTATTATTATTATTATTGGTAGTTTACTTGGACAAAACGAAATGTGTGTATACAATTAATCCAGACGTTCTCACTCAGATTGCTGGCGGCATCTAGCATTTTGCCAACGCTTTAGACGTATAAATTCAGCCACGGTTGCCGTTCTTGCGAAGCGAGACCTTGGCGTGACCACACAGCCAGCAGTCGTTCGACTGCAGTGAACTGCCGAAGTCCTTGATTTCGACCGTATCAACGCGATTAGGCATCTATTCTGTTTTTCACTAGACGGCATCACTTATATATTACCAAAGCTAAAACGAGGTGGCCAGTTTTACCTCTGTAATGCCATTGCTACATTGATTTGATGCATTGAACACAGCCATGCACACAAACGACTATATAGATTTCTCCAGCTCTCTCAGGCCAAGATCGTCGATGTTAGTTAGTTTATTAATTGGTACTACAGTTATGTTATTACACTGAGTTTGAGCGGTCTCAAGAGATAAGATGGCGATCAACGTTTTACACAACAATGTATAGTATTAAAAATCTGTGTAGTGTACGAAACGTGTTGAGATCGAACGAAGATTACCTATTGGCTTCCAGTCAGACTGATCCTCTTAATATTCTCCCCCCTAACGATAGGATCTCATATAGGAAAAACAGTTTAAAAGAAGCTCATAAAGCAAGCACTGGCTTACTGGGTGTATGAATCGCATACGTTATAATATATAACGTATAATAGCGATGTTTGAAGTTGAAAGTAGGTGAAGTCTGTTGCTTGGCGTGTTAGGTAAGAGTAACTGGATGCCGCGTCTGCCTTGCAAGTAATTAGGTTTCGGTGAGCTCAGGTGACGATCGTTAATCTGTTCCCAGTTGTAGAGGCTAAGTTGGAACTGTATAGCCAACCTCAATTTTACCATCAAGAACACCTTGTCAAGTTTGGATTAAACTCCGGCTCAGTTTAAAGGCGTACGCTTTTTCGTGGCTTGATCAGCGCAAAGGTGACAACCACGTTAACGAAAAAAAAAAAGAAAAATTTAATTCCTGCATTAGAAAGACGTACGTTGTCATCATGGCTAGAGAACTCTATGGACTGATTACGTTCTCAGTCGTCGCAATGTACAGATTTAATATGGAGGATCTGCTGAATAGGTTACGCCAGATCGACAAGTGAAGCCCAAATAGAAGCTTCGCGCAAGATGGCGGCGACAATAGAGGGCCGCTTCGAAAGGAGTCACAGATACAATTAATACTTTTTTTGCCGACAAAGTGTGTGCGGACGTTAGATAAATATTGAGCATTGTAACAGCCTGTTTTTCTAAGGCTTAGCATGGTAACGTACTTGGACGAGCATGAGTTGAGCTGATTGACAGCACTTATTAAGTTACCTCTGCTAATTTTAAAAGTTTTTCTGTGTACTTTTCTATGAGAATCACCGTAGCCGATTTTAACTAGTGCAATACGTTATTTTCATACTTATAACGTATTCAGAAGAAAGAAGCCAATCTAATTCCGTTGATATATATATGTATCATAATAATAAATACAAGCGAGCTAGTTCCGCGAACTTTCGTTCGTATTGATAAGTCATTAATCGTCGATAATGTAGTATGTAGTATCTGTTGTGACTTAAATTAGGCGTTTTTCAGGCAGGGTCTATTGAGATAGCAAAGTTCGTAATAAAACAGGCCGTCATTTATTGTACATGTAGTGTAGACCTGTTTAAGCAACCACCATTATTATCATCATTCATAAACGCTCCGGATCTAGAAGCCAACTGCTTCTCTGACGAATCGAATCATGAGCCTCCATATCGGGGCAAGAAACCTTCCCATTTCTCCCCTCGTCGTAATTGTCGTTAGATGAAATAAATCTCTATTAATTGACTCGTTCGATAATTTGCATCGTTCGGTCTTATCGCGCGTCTCAAATATATTGCCTTGCCAATGCCTCTTTGCAAGTAAAGCTGACTTTATTCAGTCTCATTCATGAATTGTTTGGATCTGCCTGTGCAAGGTTACCTACCGCGCAGAAGCCATCAGTCCACTGCGTAAAATTACAAAGAAACATTATATTATCGGTACTTTGATCGGTATATTCATATTCTTGCCATACAGAAGCGACATATAAAGGCAATGAAGCAGCTAACTTAAGCTATTCTTCGTACGAAATAAATTCTCAGGGTCGTTGTAGCTATATAATAATACGAAAATCGTCAATCACATCCAATACTAAAGCTAAATTGTTTCTTCGCTTGTCTCAAGTACGCTGCCGCTTACTTTTTTCTAGTTCATTGATGAGCGTGTATAATCAGTATATATTTATCCCATAAAAAAAAAGGCTCGACCAGCGAGTCAAACGTTCCTAGTCAATCACTGGTGTTGCCCGTTAAAGAGTAGAAGGTTATATTATCCGCGTGAAATCTGAAAGCATTCCGATATCTAGGGCATACACTTCGCTATAGGGCAGACAGCTCATGACAGACACGATATAATCGTATTTGTTAGACAGAGAAAATTACCCGATTATTAGCCAGCTTCGACGCGTCGGAACTTTGATAGCTGGTTTTCTCACCGCAAAAATGAGAGCAGCGCAGGCTTCAGCCCCCACTGGGGGTTCGACGCTCGATATCCCCCACTTAGATAAACTAAACCGGGCTCCTTCGGGGGATTGTGACGTCGTAAAGCATCAATAAGTAGAAGCCATAAGATGCTATTGAATCGATCTTTCTAGAAGCCTTTCTAAAATAGGTTTGTTACTGAAAGGCCGTTACGAAACAACATCCTATCAAAACACAGTGGATCATAGTGCACGTGTTACCTACCCATTACGCTACACAAACAATGCTACGAAACTTAGCAGCCGGATGTCAATTAAGTGGATACTAATTGATCGATATTCCTGTAACAATGACAATAATTTTTCTATTTCTACACCATAACAATGGCAGTGCTCACAATGCTTTCATTTCGAATGAATAATATCAACACCAAATTTCGGCTAGTAGTCCCTGTCTGCTGGAGGTTCGTGGGTGCAAGACGGCGCTACCGCGCGCACCAGTTCAGACCAACTCTCTACGACCTCCGCGAAGCCCGCTGCCTACACAAAGTTTCAGAGGCTTTTGCTATATTTCGGGGCTCTGTTGTTCCGACACATTCTTCCCTCCCGACCCACAAGCTTCAAGGCAGCGCAGAGTTCCCGGTTTATTCTGGGTTAGGATAGACTATTGATGCGTCACACACCCAACTCTTCCCAACTTGCCACCAAACAATAGTGGCCCAGAAGAAAAACACAGAAATGAAACACACGGATTTCTGCCATCATTACGCGGCCTCAGAGGCTGATGAGCAACAAGATGTTTTACGCCCGGTCAGCGATACACACAGGCGAGCTTTCATTGAAAACGAAGATAATGCTAGACTGAAAGGAGGGGCATATGAGGGACTTTTGCTATGTAGCCTGCAGAAAAACAGCATTTCGTCAGTAGAGTTCGGGGTAAAGTATTAAGGACGTGACATGCATCTGGGCGCCGAGCAGAGCTTGGAAGCATTGTGTGCGTTGGTCGTAGCTTTTTCGGCCATTGTCAATACCTACTGCTATATATAATATTATATAGGCAGGCAAATGATGTCGTATAACAGATATCGTACAACTGACGAAAAACATGCCGCATCTCAAGGCTTGTTCATTAGACGTCCGTCTATAAAGCCAAATAACTAAAGACCAGGTAGCTTGACTCTGATAGATAGAACAAATCAAAGTCTGAACGTATATTTGGATGCATAATGTGGTGTGTCAAAAAAGGATCAGCCGGTACTTTATATGAGTTTGTCCTTGTGCTAATACCATATAAGTAATGGTACAATCATACGATAATCGTAGTTCTGTTTATACGGATTACAGAAAAAAGATGTGCTTAGAAACAAAATTCACAACCACAGTAAAGGAGGGCTAGATAATTTTCGTCAACTGGGCCCGACATAATAAATATCCTCGTTTTAAGGATTATATCGAATAAAAAGGTTGGATACACTTATACGGCAGAAGCCTTAACTTTAGCCTAAAATATAGCTGTCGATTGAAAGATAAAAAACGGTAGACGTTTATGTTATTATTTATTACCATCTCATGTTTTTAACACCTATTATTTATTAAGGATCTATTGTGGCCGCTATATTCTCATTCATCTTTCCATTCATTCATATCCTCAATGAACGATAGTTATCCATATATACTCTCTGTCAAAATCAATAGATGGATATTTTCTAGTGTTATATAAGTACCTACTAGTCCTCAAAAAACGCACATATAAGCGCGCACACACAAACACGCAGCGTGATTAATATGTATCTAGTTTGAGTATCCTTTTCTGGGTGAGCTTGATAAGCATCGACGCGGATTCGTTCAGTAAATAAATAGATGTGTTTTTGCTGACAAAAATGACAACTTCTGGTTAAAGAAGAAAGAGAGGTCACCGACCGAGTTCCCGGTCGCCTCGTTTTTTCTTCCCTTTCTCTTTTGCCGCGTCAAATTCCACCCTCCTTCTTATTGCTGTTAATAAACAGCACGAAAACGGCGACGAGGGCCAACGTTGCCGTCACTGACGTCGTCGTCGTCGTCGTCGTCGTCGTCGTCATCATCGTTGGTGAGAGGAGTTGGGTTGAACGTCAGTTGGTCGTTCTGTCTGTATTTTAGAGGTGACGGGGGTTCATAGCCATCAGAAGACCATTGCGAACTACGAGCGATTCTCCAGAGAGAGAACGAGTGAGGGAGCGGGACAAAACAAAAAGCGAGCTACACTGTGCTAGTGGACGTACAATGAAATGTCATCGCATGCTTTTATGTGCTTTGTATTCCATGATTTCTATAATTCTATTCTAGCTGCAGCTGGAACACCGACAATATCAACAACGGCACATACTATACTTACACGTCGCTAGAAATCCTCGTAACGTTGTCCTTCTCTCCGATATCCTGGCGTTACACTTGTATTGTATATATATGCATTATGCACATGAGCTGTGAGGATAAACTCTGACAAGGAACAGAGGACGGCAAGATATCACTAAGCGGGGCAACTTATGGCGGCAGCTAACAAATAGATGAACTGGAAGACATTGCTAATGTGGGAGATCAGTTGAAAATTTTGCTTCGTTGGATTTTCTATTGGCAGCAATTGCGTCAACAATTTAAGCGAGAACCACGTTTTTTTCTTTTTGCAAAAATCTCCTTCGTTTTGTTCTTTTGGTATAGGATAACTTGAAAAGCACGGCACGTGTCATGCATCGGTCATGTATAGCCAACCAGTGTAACAAATTTTTCAACACTGCACACCGACTTGCATCTTTGTTTTTTTTTTAATGGAATTATTAAGTGAAGATACGCGGAATGCGTACCAAAAGATTCGTCGCTAAGTCGACAACTAGTTCGTTGTCTGTGACGATCTATTCGACCAGCGAAATGGCATTTTTATCGAGGTGTCACACATCAACAAACAAACGAACAAACAAACATACATATACAAGTAACACGAATCGATTTCATCCTCAAGAAGGCAGTGCGGGGAAGGGAACTCGGGAATTGGTAGTTCGCGAGCGGAATGGAGCCTTACGCCACCGTCGCTATCGCTGTGTTCATACGCAAAAGTCTGACGTTTGCTGTTTCTCCTTCACTATGCGAAAATAAGATGAAGCGCAGCCCCTGTAGCCGTAGTCCGCCGTTGTTGGATTCTTCTGTCTGAAATCGTTTATTTAAATAAACAGAGGCCCGTTGCAGAAGGCCACACCATCATCGTCGTCGTCGTCGTCGTCGTCGTCGTCGCTTGCCTTTCCTATTGGTAAAAACCTGTCGGCCGGCAACAGTATCAGAAGGAGCCTTCGAAGAAGATTAACAGTACTTGTACATGTACATACATAAAGCCAAAGCAAAAGCAAAACGGAGGGAAATCTAGAGCGACTTCACGACGTGCACTTCAACTTAGTTGAAGTGTGATGATTAGTTGTATCAATTGAAGACCACTATGATGACCGCTTTGCTTTTGTTTACTCGCTATTAAGGCTGCCGCTTTTGCTCTTGCGCATCGCGTCAGTCGTCATCGCTGCTGCCGCCGCCGCCGCCGCCGCCGCCGCCATGGTCATCATCTGTTCGGGGGCCGAGTTGAAGTCGATGCAGTCTCATTCGCTTAACTCACTGCCATAAGCTACGATTTTTACGCAGGAACAAAAAGTAGAGTGAAGTTGCCACTGAAATCGTCGTCGTCAAGTGTAGTGCTAGTCTGATAAAAGTTTGCAAAGCGTGACAGGTGCGTCCGCTCTATTGAGATATGCAGCACAGATAGGCACAATGACACAAAAATGATTAATTTTCTCAGCGCAAGTTAGCCATGGACCTTCCACCTAACTCCTAAGAGTGACTGAGCATCTGAAGATATTTAGACGATATCGTCGAAGTCAACAGAACATTACTAACTGGCACTACTCAAATGGCACTCTGCTCACACTAAGATCTCTCACACGCGCTCCGTCCATTCTCAGAAGCTATAATGATAGGGTCTCGCGTTTTGGCCGTCAAAGAATAAGAGGAACATTTAGGACAGCAAGTCCGACTGGTGGGAAAAGGGTTACGGAAATTTTACACAAAGGCTAAGGGTCGTTAGGATCCAGGTCGCCCGTAGATGTGATACGAACCGAAATCATGGATTGCTTGTATCTCGTGTGGATAGCTGATCCTAGGTTGGAGCCATTGCACTTCTGAAGATGTGGACTTTCACGATTAGGAAGAGTTAATGGAGTAATGCAGATCGTACGCAAACGGACTACCTCGTACTAATTAGCAGTATCTGTAGTCGGACAGATAAGGACATATCAACGAAGACAACCAAAGGACGGAGGCGAGTTCAACCATGCGGAAGTAACCGGATTATTAGCTGAGCTGTAGTTACTTGGTCTTCGATAATGGTCAGTCACATGCTGACGCTCGACTACGCCTACGATGATAGCACGATCACCTTCATAAGCCCGGAAATCTTTCGTCCCTTGGCTATGCTCGTCGTCTTTCACTTGTTTATATCGGTCTGTGCGTAGCAAGTACGAAGAACGCACACATACAATCTAAGGTCAACCCAAATCAGACCCACGCGCAATACAAGCGGTCGTTTATTAGAGTGATGCATATATATGCATGCTCCTTTGTCAAAGTAAGCTTAAAACGGACCACATTACGGTGTAAGGGCTTGTTTATGCAAGGTTCATAATCCACCAGGATGGTCCTCCTGCAAATTATAAAGTCGGGCAAGGCTAAATCAGCTCCACGGAGCACTGCGCCCGGTAGGATCCAATCGTTGGGTGAACGAAGTCACTGGCCATTGGAATAACGCCACGGGTAATATCGCACACGACGCGATCATAAAAAAAAAAAAAAATATTTAAAAAAAAGCATATAAAACCAGCAGGAATGCAGCCGCCGCTAATGTTTCTGCGCCTCTGACCAACCCGAGTAGTCTTGTATGCTCGACGTCGTCGTTAGCGGCGGTAGAAACAACTTTTCTTCCTGTTCTGACAGGACCCTCGCCAGACTTTCTAGGGACAATGACGAGAGGCCGCCATTGTAGCCTCTGCTATCGTTCAGAGAAGCGTTTAGTGTTGCGGCTCTTATCCTCTGTTTCGCGTCCTTTTTTTCGTTTCTTCCACCTATGACTATGACTAGTACTACCGTTACGACTATCCTGGAGGGAGAGGAGAATGCGGAGGAGTAGATGTATCCCTCTTTCTCTCTAGGAAACCGTTAGCCATAGCGCTTTAGATGCTCACAACGAGCGTACGTTAATTCCTACCAGCGAGCTGTGCGCACTCCTCATTCCAAACAAGCGAACGAAAGGCGCCACCTTCTACTGTGTCCTGAGCACAGGCGCGTGTGCACAAACAATCAATCAAGCACTGGCTGACAATCATCAGGATGAAGTGGTGACGAGAGTGGCCCTCTTTGGGGAGCTTTCTGTGTCCGCTTATCGTTTTGCGTCATGGCGTGCCAAATACTGCGGCTCCCGCTTTCGCTCTTCTTTTCGGAAAATGTTCAGGCAGCGGCAGCAGCAGCAGCAGCAGCTGCTACACAATGTAGCCTTTTCATGGTGCAATAGTTTCAGCTTCCTAGTTTCAGATTCCATGAACCCTGGCTCACGTCCACTTCGAAAGCGGCGTACATTTTGCTGCGGTGTGCAAGCTGCGTGGCGACGCCACTATGTGCGGGATTGGTTTCCTTCAGCTCCTACTGCTGCTGCCGACGATGCCTTCAATTGATGGCTTCGATGAGCAGCTTGCTCCTCCACGCGCCTGCGTACTCCAGCGACGGCGGTGTGTGTTATCGTGCGGACTACTACCACAATGAGGCTCGTTGCCGCCACGTACCAGCGGCAACGGCAGTGCTCCATGTATTACCGTCACTTCTATCCACAACAATAACAGTGACGACGCGCTCCCGATGCTCCAGCTGCTGCTGTTGTTTCGAGGTCCAGCAATTGCGCTTCGTCACCTTTTAGTTTACGTTGACGTTCAATGCTACAACATAGAGTACTGAAAAAATAAAGAAACAAGCCAGCTAAGTGCCGTGCAATGTTGTCATGCATGTCTAACTGAGCGTGCGCGTGGAAAGAAGTGGCTCGCCTGCCCGCCATAGCACACGACCTACATACACATCCACCCACGCCTACACACGAATGAAATGGAGAGCGAGAACAGACTGCAATCAGCCCAGTTCAGTGTCGTTTTCCCTTTGTATTGTGGCATTGTTCAGTCGCTTCTTCTCTTACCCGTCATACTTGCGCCAGCTACCGCTTGTTGTTTGCGCCTAGCTGCTTTCTTCCTTTTAAAACTGCTGAGCCCCCTCACGGTGGCGACGGCGAAAATCGATCGGCCGCCCCATCTGCTTCATCGTGTTGTTTTTCGTTACTTTGTTCCCTATTTGTCTTGGTACTCTACCACTTGCACTAGCTGTGACGTACGTGCTAGGCTCTGTGTTCAGGTTACTGGACGAACGATGTGTAGCAGAGAGAAGAAATTCGCCTTCGAAGGCCGCCAGCATCTTCACATTGTCGCGATGGGTCGTGGAACTGAGATACTTATGACAGCTTGAAAAGGACTGAAATGTTATAAGAGCTGCTGTTTTATGTCATCAAGGTAAGAGGGCGCAGCGTCGAAATCGTGCAATAGCAGTAGCATAACAGCGATGGCCCTGTTGCAACGAACGTCGTTTTCCGAGATACCTTCGGTTTGTTTCGATAGGAAGCCGCGCGGGGGCGCTAGTGGCTGTTGGATTACAGACAGACAGACAGACAAAGGGCTAGAAATCGTATCGTCGTCGTCGTCGTCGTCGTCGCTCGCTCATGTTGCCGATTGGCGATGCGCGATGCTGTGGCGTGTAGCGGCGACTGATTGCTCTAGTGGCACGAGCGTGTCTACGTCTGGAAAGATACCTGTGTCTATTGAAATTATGACCAATATCACGAAAGGGACTGCTAAAGGAAGCGGCTTAGGCTGGTGGCGGCGGTGATGGCTTGGGAAGGAGACAAAAAGCAAACCCACACCGAAGGGGAACCTTCAGTGTCGAGTGTTTAGTTTGCGGCTGCGTGGTCGATAACCGTTTGTAAGCCTTTTAACCTTTTCATCAATGCAACATCCGTATAATAATCTAGCAAATAAAATAGGCGGGAGGGCATGACGTCGGTGTCGCGCATCATCGTCTCGGATTGCATGTTATTTGATAAAACAAGGGGAAACTGAACGGGTATCATACGTAGTCCGCGTGGAAAGGAAATGAATTCTTCCGAAGTAGAAGATAATAAAGAACTAGAGTTGTTTGGGCGGACGAATTAGAGCCACTCCTGTAGTCTGTGTCGACATTTTCGACGGACTAAGCAGGAGATGCAGATTCGACGCAGCAATTCCATTGGGAACCGCTCAAATTTGCTGTTGATATTCTCGTGTTTTCTCGGTACAGGTTGAGCCAGAATCTAGGGTGGCGTGTATACCCAAAATGATACATGTTGACACGTGAACTTACGCTGAACTGTTACGTGGGTTCGAGTAACCTAGAATCAAGTTTAAGACACTTCTAGCGTTTTGTAGAAGTCTCAACGATACTGTACATTGAGGGTTTAACCATGCTTGGATAACCATTTACGCTGCCTAAGAATCGAGAGTTTTAGCTTTCCCTCAAACCGGCCGAAAGTTGCGACTAGGCTAACGACACTCGAAGCGCTCCGATAACACTGTTCGATAGGCGACTGGCGAAGCCTATACAAAATCACCCTGCTATGCTGGAAAGTCTCTAGATTACGGATTTTGTTTGTTCAATTTAGATGGCGAAATACTGCCCTCTGTAAACGGATTTTTTCTGAAGACTGCTCCTTTATTCATTCAATAGCATACTTTGAAAAAGTGCTCGCTGTGTTTGACGTTGAAGCTAACTACACTATGCAGAATGCTCTCTGTCTAATTGCAGCACTTTGCTCCAATAGCGCGCATAGTTACATGGGCTGCACGTCATTACGTCACTCTTTTGGAGGATCCGCATTTTCAAATGACCATCACACACGTAGGACTATCGTATTTGACTCAACTCTTTATCATCGCTCACTCAGAGTCGCTCAGAGTCGCCAACCTAATAGAAGTAAAAGCATTCTCGTGAAAAGCTCGTTTTGAGGTCGCTCCCCTGTAACTTCAATCGGCTGTGTTTTGTTTGAACGGCGACATGCGGACATTTGACAAGTTACGTGAGCTAGCATTATGTATAAATGTAGCAAGTGTCTCTCTTAGATATATAAAGCTACGGAACAATGAAGTCACATACATTCATTGGTGAAATGAATTGTTTACACGGTTTGATCAGGAGGGTTTAATATATACGTATTGTTGTTTTGGGTTCGTGTTTCTGCTGATTTGCTGCTATAAATCTTAGAATATATTTTATTTATTTCAAAAAAGCGAGCTGTTGGAATCAAGCTATTTCTGAGTAAACAAACTAGGCAAAAGGTCAAAATGACGTGAGTACCTACTTTTTATGATTGACTCTCATCAAGTGAGCGAAAATCTACACTTAAGTGAATATTTGCCAAATGCGAATCCTGTTTTTAAAAGAACGGTCGCTATGTAACA
>NW_019214281.1:55932-182253 GCF_002532875.2 Varroa jacobsoni
ATATATAATATCGTTACCCACTGTTTACAAAGAAAAGATGCCTGCTGTAAACGTGGACGCGTACTTGTGATAGACAGTTCTTACGGCACTCATATGTGCGCGCCAATATATAGTTATACAATTAAGCTTCTTCTGTCCAGAATCGTTGCGCCTTGTGAAACAAGTTAAGTCACCTGAGCGATAAGTGCAGCATAAATGTCTACACTTTCAAAGATATTATATAGAATAGAATACTTTCATAATAATAGAAGTTGGCTGGCGTCACTGTGGAAAGAGCGGTTGTCGTCGTAGGCGTTGGGCAGGCATACACACAAACAGAGAGTAACACGATTACGGTTTGTTTCAAAATCATAGTGGGCGTACCATGTATCTCTAATTGACACGCTTGTTTCTATCTATATGTATCTATCGAAACGATAGATAACCGGAAAAAACTTCAATAGTCTAAGTAGATAGCCAACAGAGTACAGCTTAGAGTTTATATCTGACCTAGTCAAGCTGATACAGATGTGATAGGTGGGCGACGCCTGAGGCGTTTAGATGAATTTTTTTTATTGCTGCAAAACGGTGGCGATAATTGCCATATAGCCGTCTGATTGATTATTCTATGTTTTGTCGAAGAGATAATGTTCAGCGCCCTGTGACGATTCTCTTACTTTACCCTATAAGTAGCCGAACCGTCAAGTTGCCATGGCCTAGGTCCGCTGTTACCTATTTTTAACAGAGTCTTTTTAACCTTTGCCTTAAAAACGTCCAATCCTTCCTCATCTGATGCATCACACAACTCATCAAATGCAGCTGAAAAGTATCTGCAATATATATATTCGGTGTGCTTATATACAAGTACTACACAGCGTGCGTGTAAATAAAGAAGGCTACCTATTCGGAGAAGTAGTCCAATATGAGTTAAAACGCTCGTGTTTGATGCTTACCGAATTGATTTACATTGCCAACTATCTGCAGTAGCAAAAAGCTAAAAATTCACTGGACCTTTTTCAAGTAAACCACCTACATAAGCTGTTCGACTTAGAAGGTGGATTTAAAGGTGAAAAATTATTAATAGGAACGAATGAAAGAAGTGCCTTTATTTGATCTTAGAAAAGTAACGACGGTGACCCTAGGCCAACATGTAATCTATCATAAAGGCATCGTCAAATTGCGCTATTCGTCCTCCGCTTTAGAACATCTACTACCTCCTAAGGTCGCATGAAGTCATTAAAAGGACAAAAAAAGTGGCCAATGGCCTCTGTGTGATTTTCGGATCCGATCAAAAATTACTCGCGTCTTGTTCTTTACGACACAGCCAGTATGTTTCATAGTTTATAGATTCAGGCAACAGTATTCTGAATCACAGTCTCAGAACCTTTCCCGCAAAAGAACATCAGGACTATTGGACCGCTGAAACATAGATAGGCATTCACACCTTAATCGCGGTAGTACTAACCATTCGTCACTGAGTAGCGGGCCGGTATTAGATTTTAAATTTCCCGGGCTTGGCGTTTCCACAAACCACATCAAGGATAGATGGAGAACTTAACAGTGTTGTTTGATCAATGGAAAAAAGTAAAGTAGTACCTTAAAAAAACAAGAATTTTCATAGTGTAGGTTGAAACAATTTTTCCGCTTAATTTCGATGAAAAAGAGAGTAATTGCGTTTAACCTGCTGTAAAATCTATAATAAACGAAGTTTTAGTTTTATATAAGATAATTATGCTCAAACGTCGTACAGTCCCATTGTGTACTATTTATCATATGCTTTCTTAGGAAGCATACGCCTTGCAAACGTGTCATCACTGCTGACATTGCGTAAGCTAGCGGTTATCATCTTGCGAGCTTTTTTTGACCTTGGAGTTGATCGAGAGAAAAGCAAGGACTACATTTGCTATCTGCTCGTGGAAAGGCCATCGTACGTATGTGAGCAAAACTAGCTATCATGCGGAGCGACACATCTACATAAAACATTTAGTGGAGACAAGGTTACTTGAGCTAGCTACGTGCTCTGTGGAAATTACTATAGGTTGGACACGAGAGAAATTAGTATGATATAGGTGATGAATGTTTTTATTGACCTACTACAGAGTAGAGAATGCCCACGACTGCCGAAACCTATGTTAGAATTCCTTGCAAGGGGGAAAGACTGTCGAACAGATACCTGACACACTGAGAGCAGCGCATGCGGAACTATACGATACATATATTCAAAGTTTTTTTTCTTCTATTTTATAAAGTAGTTTAAATCAGTAAGTCATCGGGCATTGATTGTGTCTCTTTTGCGTTAGAAACACACGCGCTGGTATATAGGGGAGCAAAGTACATGCGGACAACAAAAGGTGTAGTCGACAAAGCGGCGCCGGTCCTTTGGTCCAGAATTTGACCAACAAGTAAAAGGCCGCTCGATCTGCAAGTCTTTTCCTTTTTGCGTCGCCATTGGGCGTGGAAAAGGGAACAGCTCATACGAGGTACAAGTTAGCCATCCGGGCAGGCAAAAGAAAGGGTGCGGCAGTATCTCTCCCAGAAGCTTGATAAATTCATTCATATTTAATGTGCTTACTTTTTGTTTGATTACAACTTAATTTATCAATTTGATGCTTTGGCGTACTGCAATTTTGTTCTATGAGAGATAACAGTTTCACTCTTGCACCTGTTTCCAATAGATTCAACGACTAGTCGAATGTTGTCACACATATCTATCAATAGTAAATAAGTAGTTGGGATCTTTTCCCGCAACCGTGGTTGCCATATTTGTTCATGGCAGGGGGCAACTTTTCGTCGTCGGTCTACAATCATCTCTCCCCTCCCAGTAGCTACTTGGTAGAATTTAGAGCACTGGTATTGTGCTATATATATATATATATATATATATAGTTATCACGCTTTCATGTTCATTGTCGACCATTATCGTAAAACTAAGTATTTTCACATGAAGATACAATCTTAATCCACAGACAGAAGTATTCCGAATGCCTGATATATTCCACAACTAAAAACGAATTGTTTAGCGGTTTATTTATTAAAGCAACGCCGGATTTGCATATGACCTTGACAAAATCGAAGAATAAAATCGGCGTCACAGATTCTTCGCGGCTTCCGGAAAAATTACCCGCCTGTCATGAATATGAAATTGTACGCGCCTTTGTTTTGTTCATCCTGCCATTGATAACAGAAAATGTAGCAATGGAACCCAATGGAAAAAAGGTGAGGATTCGCCCAAAACTATCTATCGTTTGTTGTTGCATGATGGATAATATCACCCAGACACCTCAGTGCCATTATTTCCCTCGTGCCGGTTGTCACGGAGAACGGCTTGAGGTCGCTGGAAAAAGAGTACTGTTCTTCTTATTGACAGTAGATTAGCCATATGCTAATGTTTTGCAGCTTAAATATGGCAAGGCAGTCTTCTCACTCCAGCTTGACTCTACATGTATATATATATATATATTAATTTAGAGATAGAATAGAAAAGTTACCTAAGAAGAATGCGCCGAATATATATTAGTCAGGCTTATTGATCAGAGTTGTTAAGGGACTAATATGTATAAAATGTCTGAGACATTTCGATGAACACTCGAATTTGTTTTGCACTAATCTTTTGTGAACAGATAAGAAACGTTTTCCTTGAAATTTACCATTTCCTACTTCACCATAATTCTATCTTTCTATTCGGTAAAGTGTAATAAATACATACAGCGTCAGTTTCGAGCTGCTTGTTTATTCATTTATGTAAAAATACTATAAATAAAACCACTGTAGCTAAATAAAGTCGGTTTTCTGTGTATAATTTAAATTTTTGCGTTTTTTGAGGAAATGCAATGTAAATAAAACTGTAACTGACAGCGGATGGATAGAATTTTGATCTTGAGTCACTGTTACCGTTCAAAGCAGCTTTCTTTCGTCCATTCGCAAGACGGCAGGAAAAGAAGAGGCTTCAAGACATGAGTCCATGGCAGCTCACGTTCGACGTTACTATGACATTGTGGCATACAGCGTTTTTCAAATGAATACCATGAAAGCGTAACTGGAATAAAGACGCCAGCGCCGCCTGGTGCACTGACAGTTTTTTAGAAGGGACTTACACAATAATTGGAATTAAAATTAGTAGGGGTCGCGGTAACTTCGCAACGCTACCACGTCAAAACGTAGCAGCAACAGTATCATCGAAGTGTCCACTGAAAGCGATATTCTCCTTCTTTTCTTTTGCTGAGTCGCCAGCAGTGCGCTAAGCAGGCACGAAAATTCTTTGGCCACTTCAGAATCCTTGAGACTTTCGTTTTTTCGCTCCCGTCCCAGATCCCCATCACTTTCGTGCTGTCTGTCGACAATGCCTTTGTACACCGGACCTTTGTATTGTTTGAAGTCTTCAGCAGCCGCAGCAGCTTGCACTAAGCGCTCTAGAGTGATGTGTCTTCATCAGCATATCATATATCTAGTTTGTTTACCTTTGATGTGTTGCACGTGTCTTGTGTCTTCCAAGAATAATTCATGTAAAAAATTAGTATTTTACGTACACGGCTGTATATAGGAGACACAAGAGCATACCTACCTGTAACTTTGATGCTCAGGCAACCTTCGATGATCGTCTCAACTTTGCCATACTGGCTATTTGTATATGAGCGTGCGCGAAAAAAAAAAAACATTGGAGTGGCATTCGTTTTATATTGCAGTATGTGAATTTCAGATGAACGACCGAAATACAAAATCGTCCAAGTTGTCAATTGGCTTTCTAGTCGCAGCTTTGCTTTACGAAGCCTTTCTTCGCGATTCTATGAACTTTTCTATCTGAAATCCCCCCACTAACCTATAGGTTGTTGCTTGAGCGTATGTCTGCGTATGATCCGAAGCAACAAATGCGTAATGTACAAATATAACGTACGTCATGGACTGAAGTGAGACCTTCAACGAGCCACATCAGAGATGAATTGATTTCTGATTACCATCGTAGTTTCCTTTGCCTTTTCCTATGGTTGCGATATTTCCAAGTAAATCCTTTTTTCAGTGTGTTAGGGTTGTTCAGATATAATCGGGCAACAAAACAAGAGCGAAACTGAGCGTCACTTCATTTTGGAACAGAGTTGACTGGATACGTATCGCTATTCTGTGTCATCAGCTACCTTTCATACTAGACAAATGTGTGAGTAAAGTAGGTCTGTTAAGCGAAGGAAGTAGACATGCAGCACAATTCTAAACAACAAACGTACATGATGAAAGCACAGAATCGAAATATGTGTCCGTCTCAGACGTTTTTCTAAATTGTCCACCACGTATAATCGTCTATGTATCGCAACGTTTGATGCGAGTAAAAAACTTCATGCTATTCCCGGTGGGAATACCGGAAAATTGCCTAGCAGTCAGCCTACTACTTGGCTATATGCCCTTGTAAGAATATGCGCATCAACGACTATACCTACTACTTGACTAAAATATTTGGATTGAACTAACTAACTTGTTGAAGGAACTTTAAAGTTAGATTGCTATATAACGAACCAATAGGTACGCGTTTAGTTCCTATATCTGTGGCAGTTGGTCTAATTGGTTAAACGAGGTGCAGACTTTCGGGGCTATTGGGTCTCCATTAGAGCGTGAGATTGCAACGGGTTACAGATTAACGCTAGAATAAATATATTTCTCTTCGATTCTATTGTAGAACTCTCAACTTTAGCACAAATTTGACTGCCCATTTGTTTATCTATAAAAAATATATTCACAGTGACTGTATATATGTAAACACGTATAATAAGTAGAATGTGGGATTTGAAATATCTATCCTCACTGCAAGTTCAAAGATATGCCCAACCGTCGGGCAAAATAGAGTATTTAATCAAGTAACACTTCCCGACAGAAAATTTTCCAGCCCCAAACAGCATAATCCACTGCATATATGTAAATAATGTAGTTTAGCTTCGGTATGTTTTTTTAGATGTTTCATTTAGATAACGTTGTCGGACAGTTGCATTTCGGATACTTCAAATTTAATTTCTAAACTATTATTAGGTTACTTCACTTTAGGTTGTGCCTAGCCTTTTATTGTTGTTAAGGCAGGCAGATGAAGAAATACAAAAAAATTTTCTAGGCAGTGATTCAATGGGTGAGGCACTTTGTGCTTAAGTCAGGTTTCAACGTCCGTCATTTTCGTACTGGAATTCCATATATCTTATGTTTTTAAATTCCGATCTGCAAGTTTCAGATTGTGACCGTTGAATCGGACCCCAGCTACAATTCACATGAAACAAAGGTTGGAGAATTCAGACATCGGCACCTACTACTCCTAAATTATTATAGCTGCCCATCATCTAAGCGATCTATACGGAATCTAGACAGTTTTAATTTGTGCAAAATATTAACTGAAAATATAATAACAATAACCATAATTATTAAGGAGAACAATTCTTTGATATGCAAACAAACAAGAAACAACTTTCTGGGTTCTTCCTCGGAAATGTTCAGATAGTTCGGGTTCCCATGGATGTTAGTCCACTGTTCGGTGTGAAACCTCCACCATTGAGGGAAATGGGGGCCGTCAGTAACCACAGCCGGAACCGGTTCTCACGTAGTGTAATCCTATTTAATGTACTCAAATCAGTTGTCAATGTCTCCAAAGGCATCGTCCTCACGAGAATATGAGAGACAGCCTCAAATACAGAAGACCGCATCATCACCAATTGGTAATCACTAAGGCAACTTCTCGAATCGATTTTAGTTGCGTCGGCAACGCTAAAACCTAACTATTTTTCGGTTTTTTTTTCTTTCTACAACAAATTGTGTACCTTATCCATAATGTATCCTTTGTTAAAACACGTGTTAAGATGATTTAAACCATCCAGCTGGCCTGAAGCTGAAGCCATCTAGCTAGAAGTGTCGTACTTAATATCAATCGCACGGCCGAAAACATGCACATTTATATAAACGGCGGGACTTGAACGTTCATAATTCTCTGCCTTTTGATGTGTTCAGCAAATGCTAATTAAACGCCCAGTATTCGAATCGTGAAACCGTGACTACACCGCTCTTGCCTTTGGGCTGCTCGAGTGATGGAATGATTTAAATTATGGAGCTGTTAAGGCGGCCCAGGCATGAAAAGTAAGAAACGTCCAAGTGTTCCGCAAGATATTTCACATCAATGTAACCTGTCCAAGTTACGTATTGTTTCGTGTTTAACCACTGATCACATTCAATATACTGAAGCTTCCTTTGTGTCGTCAACTTACCCCGAGCATCGTGAAGACCGGCATAGGTACAAGCGAAGATGACACCCCAAAGAATATTCGGGTAAAGAAATGGACCGTTCTTCTTATTGCGATCTTCTATTTTCAGACACTTCGCCACACTTACTCAGTTAGAATGATATACTAGTAAAACTACAGAAGGCAAAAAGCTCCGAAAAGGAAAAACAACGCGCTTCGCTGTGCGTGAGTACCTCACTTCGTCCGCCAGACAGCTGGAACGGTAACACTGAGCTGTTAGTCTTCGGCTATTGTAAATGACGGTATCAAGCCAAGAATCATTTTGGAAATAGGTACGTTGTCTTCATGATGAACCTCGCTGTCGTGATAATGAATTCGCACGATCTCACTAGTAGTAGCACCCTCATACACATCGAAACCCAGCCGAAAAGAATAAGGCTGGCTAGTACTAGCTGATCCACTTTGCAGTTATATAGATGTAAGTAAAAGCGGTAAAGCAGCGACCAAGGAATTAGGATAGAACAGATAATCGAAAATACAGAAGTATAATGCGGCTAGAAAGATAACCAGCTATACACACAATGCGTTCCAATATCGTGGGTTCTGTTCTAGTTGTCTATATGCAAGAGAAACAGAGCACTTCCATTAACAACTCTATAGCTCTTGGCACATTTGTTTTTCGGTCATCAGCTTAATCAAAGTGACCCCTATTCACAACAATCGAAAAGACGATTTTCAAAACTAGGGGAAGGGGGAGGGGGGAACTAGGGGGTTAAGTCACTACTTCAGAGCATCTGTCCATAGGTTGTGCACTGCTGGGTTGTATTATGAGCTGAATCGCTTGTTCAATTCGAAGTTAGAGTTGAATGCTTGAGTAACTTTTGCTGACTGTTTACGGTTTGCGCGGTTGATGGCTTACAAAATACGAGGGCGAAAGTGTCGACGTTATTTCATGCGTGCAAAGGGAAAGGGCGTGACCGTCTTTCACTTGCCGAAGGTACCGTTGACTACAAACCGCAGATTTCTAACAGCTCATTCTAATAGCTTAGCTCCAGAATCGAGGTGCTGAATTTCTCTTATCTAGTTGCACGCTTGTTTTGTCCTGGCCAGCGTCCTTGTCGATGCTTTTGTTTCCTTATTAAACAAGAAATTCAAAAGCTACAATACGATGTTAGAAATTCGGTAAGTGAAATTTTCTATAGCACTCTAGACCAACATACTGGTCACCATAATCATAATTATCATCAGAATCATTGTTTGGAGCCAACAAGGGGAGCTGCGTTGGCAGCGAGCTTCTCAGCGGTTGTATGCGGCGCGTGTAAAACTCTGAATCTGTGCCGGTCGGCCAATATGCCAACAGGTTTAGAACTGACGGAACGGGAACAAACAAGGCCAAAAAGAAAGGTATTGTTATTTCTCAACTTCTGGTTGTGGCTAAAATCAGCGGTACCACCTCAACATCGAGAGACAGATCCGTGGGGGCAAACCGATTGTCGCTGCTATTAGACAGTCGTAAGCGATCGAATCTCTTGGGATCAGCCCAAACGAAAAGACTCGGAAAGGCGCACGCACACAGGCGAGCGTCGTGTTATAGTGGCGGCGTAAATGCGCGCAGGCAGTCGTAGCGGAAACAGACTTTGTCTTCTGTTGCGCTGCTGTCATTTTATGTGTGCGTATGACTAAAAATGCGCGAATACGATCTGGCGTTCAGAGAATTTTTCTGCGCGAGCGCTTTTTTTTGCTCTGGACGTTTCACTGGCTGAATAGTTGCTTTTTCTTCTTTCTGTGAAGATGAATTTGCCACTATCTTTGGCCAACGATTTGGCCGCAATAGGTGTGAAGGACAAAGCTAGGAGGTACAATCGCAGCATAAGCAGCCGGACAAAATTATGGTGTAGTGTTGGACAGATCGTGGCCGACCAAAATCTAAGTTGAGTGGAAATTTACTAAATGCTTTTGGAAGGTCTTATCGAGCATCGCATATCACTTTTTAGGTTTCAAGTGTATGTTTACTTGGAAAATTACGTGGCTTTTATCCACTGTCAGTAGACGAAAAGTATTATCAATGATTTCTCAGATTCTTATGTACATACTTATCTCGCTAAATACCACAAAAGTTACTCACCAATGATATATAATGTAATAAAATTAAATTCGAAAGACATCGTTACTATAAATAATGCAGTAAAAAGCAACGATTTAAATGACTTGCGTATACAGTGTGTAAAAATTCACGTAAATTTATTAAAAAAGGCACATTTAAAGAAAACATTGAAAACTATACGTAGATTCAATGAGGCATGTTTGTAGAGGATGAAAATTCTTCACCGAATAATATCGAACTTCAAGGCTCAAGTGAAATGTACATATTTCGATCGATTTTTCTGGATGAGCTTGTCTATAGGAATCGTTCTTGCCGGGTAAATGACTTCTTTAATCTGATATATAATAGGGGCATATACGGATTCCTATTAATCATCCTCTTCGTGTCAAGCAATCTCATCGTAACTGACTTCTTCGGTTCTAGCGAAGGCAAATAATGGTCAGTTTAGAATGGCTTAAATCTCGTCTTAGACTTCTGCCTTTTGTATCATAACTTTTCGTTACTCGTACTAGTTCTGTGTAAAAACTTTATCACTGCAACTGCGGTACAGTAATGCTAGGCTAGAGTGCTCGTCGTTGATTTTATGAAGTACCTAGGCTCTTAATTTTTGAGCCAATCTTATAGAAACATGTTGTTTTCTTTTTATACAGACAGTTTGAGTAATCTAGTTTACGTACGATTAGTAGCACCGGAGCGTAACGCTTATCCTAGATGTGTCAACTCTGAGGCTTAGCCCCGTTGGTTAAGTCCGTCAAGACCAGAAACTCATCAGTTCCCAATTCTTCTTTCAAGGTTTACCCTGAATGAGGTCAGATCTTCGTTCAGCGGTTCTATAAGCTGACAGTGGGAATCGATTTTTCCCTTGAAGATCTCCTTTGCTAGAGTCTCACTCGCCCTCAACAATCTAATTTCATGAGGAATGTAAACTTTTCATTCTGTTTCCTAAAGACGATTTCATTTCTTTGGTTATCTTTTTCTAGTGTCGGTGAGCAGCGTATGCGTCGCCAGTGTACGATAGGCCCTATCTATTTCTGGCCCGCAATGGAGAGAACACAGATGACCGATCGGACTTCGCATAATTTGTAAAGATGGCCTTGAAACGCTTCATGACTCGTCAGGACTTCTGTAGATAGTAACTGTGTTCTATGTTAGGGTTGATGTCTCTATAAAATTAAGTATTACCTTCTATTCTTCTTGCCAAATTCTCAAGACCTGACCCTTTGCGTCTTCCGTCGGACGGTTACAGAACATGCGCCTTTCTTCAGCTCTCAGGTCCTGGAAAATGAATTAAGCCTGTGTTTGTGTTTACCGTGCGGTAGGTTTGGAAAACCTTAAACACAACGATTTGCTAGGCGCTTTCAATTAGCTTCTTGAATGCGACCCCAAAGATTTAGGCAATGTCCAGACAGGTGTCCTGACGAATGCAATTTATCCTCTTCTTTCTTCTCTGTAGGCCATGGATATTTGGCAGTACTCCAGCAATTTTCATGAAAAATCTGGTTGCTATTGTAATGGCTTACTTGATGTGATCCTTTCGTTAAACATGTGAGCACTGTGTGTTATGAGAGGGTACTAAATTACTTTAATATTTAGGAGATTTTAAGAAGGAGATCTTTTGCTTTAGTCGAGCTCACCCCTAAACTTTTCAGTTTTTTGGGAACTTTGCCGTTACTGTCAATACGGATCTATTTTCCGGAAGCTATACTGACTTTTAAACAAACAACCCCTTTCTTCGGCAAAGTTCTTAACCTTCTGCTATAACGTCGATCTTTTTCGCTAGCGTCTTTAGCAGACACAAAGGTCTGTAGGAGCCTTTCCTCTTAGACCTAAAGATAACCATATGATTTTCCATTCTGATGGGATTCGGCCTAAGCTGAGAATCTGCGTGGCAACTAGCGATCGTGCAAGGGAAATCCTTAAGAAGAGTCCTTGTAACTGCGAATAAGGTCGCGTCCGGGCCCGGCATTTTACTTAACACGCTCGTTCGCCTTCAATACCTTTTCCCTCGTAATAAGTGATCTCTTTTTCAGGGTTCGGACAACCACCTTAGCACCCCCTACCCTTTCTTTTCTTCTGGCAGAGTGTACTGTTTATCCTGCCTGCTTTCTCATTTGCGAGCTGATGATAGTGATGCCGTGAGTCTTCCTGTACTTCATGAAAAAAATTTTTCTCCAACACTTATCCTGAAGTGTTTCCCAAATAGACTATATAAAGAAAATCGAAAATCCGTTGAAGCTCATATGAACCGTTCAATTGGTAATTGATATTGTTCTCACCAAAAGGGCTGTTAATTTTTGTATAAAAAATCCAGAAGTGTCAAAAATAGCTTTTTGAACATTTCGATATGGCAAACATTTTTTTTTCAACCAAAACAAAAAACAAAACTTTTGCATTTATGTTTCTTTTATTTTTTTAAATATGCATCATACTGTAAATCTTCATGTTTGTGTTATGGAGATCTTCCCTGGATGTTTCAGAAGCTGAAGGTTAGCAATAACATAGATCGCCAATTTCAGGCAAAAGCCAAGTCCTTAATCCTGTCGAGGGATTATGTATACATATACATAGGTATACACAACTTTTCGTTGTGACGAGCGTGCGTTTATCTGCTTTTAGCTGAAAGCAAAAACTGCTTCTTTCTAATAGAAAAAAAAACAAACTTGTCATAGTAATAGAATAACTCTGCGTCATTTTCTGTTACTCACTCTTGCAACTCTTATTCAATCCTTCTATGCTGGACAAACTTACGCTCCAACTAGATGACCTACGTTATTGCCGACTTTTGGCTTCTGAAAAATTCAGCGAAAACTTTTATCAACAAAACCGGAAAATCCTCAGGGAGTAGACTTAGAGGGCTCATAAATTATAAAAAAAAAAAAACATTTTGATATACTTAGATTAACGGCGAAATGAACTGTCGTTTTAGCGACTAGAATATCAGTTAGCTATTGGGGCTCCCAAACTAGCTCCAACAATTAATCTCTTTGAAAATCTTTCGCTTTTTGAATTACCGGTTTCCTCCCAACCTAAAATTTTATCCGGTTCGATCTTTTTGTATTTCAATAATAAATCATTCATTACATTACCTGACATTACATGGCGGCTTCAAGTTATAATTGGCTAACCTGCACGAGTCAGCATCTTTCAGTTGTACTACCTGTCTTCTGGCAGTGTACCTACGGAGCACCTATTCCAGGCTATAATAACAACCTATTCCTTAATTAACATTGCTGCATATATCCTGCTTTTATCTCCATTAGCCAACTGGCAATATACTAGATACTCAAACTGCACGCAGTAGTTCCCACTAGAAATTGCCATAGTTTGAGGACTATGTGCGAAAATCGCGATGCGATCAGCTTTTATTTTTTGCGTCAGCGTTGCGTTGCGACATTTGCGTCAGATCAGTTTACTTTAATTCGTTAATCTCTATGAGATTTTCCCCGGACAATCCGGCTAAATGCCTAGATAATTACCGCGTACAGGAAAAAACCTGAAAGCACTGCCGTGATCTATATTGCTAGAGAATGTATAAGCAGTGCGTCTTCTCATAGTATTCGTTAGGTTCTAATTACTAGTTTCAACTCTGGAAATCTCGTTCGTTCCTATATAGCTCTCCGTAGATGTATGCTATTGAAGTGCATGGAATTGCTAGCAAAAAAAATGGACGACCCAAGGCACGTTAGTACAGCGCCTATATATGTAGGGTTCAAGGTAGGGCTTAGCTGTCGCACAGTAACTCCGTCGAGCCGTTGTACGGTTATAAATATAGCAACCAACCTCATCCATAGATCCTAATGGACAATTAACTGATAATTAACTACAAACTTTAAATACATCATTTCTGAATAATAAAAAGCTTCGCTTATTATTTCGATTATACTTCTCTTAGATAAAGTTTTCACAAAGAAAGCTTTTTATTTAGGACGGTTTGCTATTGGGTAATGGATGCTTCCGGCGCCCTCCGAACGTTAATGGTGACTAAGTCTGAGTTGGGATCAACGCGTTATACAAAAGTGCTTAAGGACATAAGTAATTATTGAATGTAATAAGTACAATACAGTAAGTAAATAACACAGTACTGGTTTGATTACTGCGAGTGGAATACTGCCTATACGCACGATGGATTCCCTACCCAAAAAAAAGATACTAACCTGCTCTAGAGGGAAGTAAAGACTTATCTCTCTCTACTTATTATAGTTTCAATTTTCTAAAGCGGTATGTTCTTGTAAAGGGTGTTTGCCAGTTGTCGACATAGTCAGCTTCCCGAACAGTCTTGTCCATTTATTTTCACTAGCCCATGCGGGGCAACTGTTACAACGTTGTACAATTAAATTTATTGAGTTGTTAATCTCGTCCACTTTGTACTACTGTTTGGCTAGATCGGAATCGTGACCGATAGAAAAACTAGAAAGCTTGTGAAGATATAGTTTTTATGATACGAATTTGGTGCCTACTACCGCAATTTTTCCTGGAATGAAAAATAGGCTCATCAGGACGGCAAATAGCGCGTCGCTTTTGTACATTCGATATAGTAACCGCCTGTACATTGGTTATAGTTTTTTAGCATGTCCTATTCTACTCCAAAGGGGTACTTATTGGTTCGATTCACGGCCTTCGCTTTTCACTGAATGAATGAATGAATCGAACCTTTTTAGTGCCGAGCTTCCATTGGACGGCCGCTATCCTTTGTTTCCCGCAAGCATACACGTTAACCTGCATTATGCATTCTATATAAGTCTACGTTTCATTGTATACAGCAAACAGAAACATTGGCCATAGATTTCAGATTTGATCAAATGCGTCATGTGCGGCTTTTTTCGCTGAGCGCGCCTGCCTCTGATTTTCAGAGCAAGGCGCAGGTAGTTCACAATGACCAGAACCGCGGGGTGGTTACCCTGAAACCTCCTGCTCCCGACTCGACTACTACTAGAACGTACAACAGATTAAGTCAACCGAGCCGATTGACGCCACAGCGCTAACGTCCACGTTTCCTAGTCCCGTCAAAAGTCATTTTCAACTAGTTGAAAACGTCATTTACTCGATCGAGAAATGACAAACCCGAAGATGCAGCACTGCCTTGTATTACCCGCCGTTTCATTGCAATAGCGATGCGAAATATAACTGTTCAATAGATTATTCCGCATTCGACAAAACGAATGTTATTGGAAATTCAGGTATGATTTCTAGCGCATCATGAGGTATCGCCATAGTAAAATTATATGAATCGCATTGTTTCAAAGGAGCCGCGGCGAACGGGTTCGTTTCTTAGGCCTTTTGTGCTGCAGTACTCGAACGTACACACTGACTAATTTTCCCAGTACGTAACGAAATTTCCAGCATTCAGTACTTGTGTTTGACTAGAGAAGAGACGTAGTTTATCAATGTAAAGCAGATAAAAGATTTTTCAGCTGGTCTTAAACTTCCAGCTGATCTTGGGGACACGTTGTGGTCTAGGTTCGAAGCCGGGCGTACACAGCCGGGTCATTTTGCGCTTGTGCTGGCAGAGGCCAGCCAACCGTTTGTCTGGTAGAATGCCTAGCAGCGATACCGGACGTAAAACATAGAGATCTTACACCTGATTGCTATACAGGATCTTCGGTTATGCGAAAAGATACGCAGTTACTTTGCTTTGCGTCTGTTATGAGGTATACTCGATTATTAAGAAACGCACAAGTTAAAACCATTGTTGAAAAGCACCATCGAATATCACCAACGGTAGCCTATTGGTAGGATATTCGCTGTTAGACGTTTTTCAAATAGGTGCTGTATTTTTTACTACTATATTTCATCTATATACTTCAAGTGACCTCGAAGGAGAGTGTAAACAATCGCTATCAGCGACATGAATAGTAGCAAGTTTTTGTTGTTCCAGGATGCCTTCGTATAGTAGATGATTTATGTTATGTTGTTGCAATGATGCTAAAGCTATCCGGAACTTCCCGTATTTCGCTATGAACTGTTTATCGATACATGAAGATGACTGCTGAAACGGCATTGGAAAGGACTGAAAACGAACTCCGTCCGTGTTTTCCAGCAGAGGAACGTGAAAAATGAGCCTTGGGTATTGTGGCGCCAGCGACCAGGCATGGTACACGTTAAGCGAGTTTTCCTTTGCCTGACAGTACCAAATTTTGGGGTGCTTTGTCGTATTACTGTAATTTCAATACATCAATTCTGGGATATCCTTTTGGAAATGGTGCGTAGGTAAGAAAAAAATTGACATCATAAGTCGCTTACTTACTTCTGTAATTTATGAATTTTTCGGCACATATTCATCAACTTAGTTATTGTGTAATGATAAACAACCTGGCTCGTAGGATTTTATTTTACCATGAAGTTAATAAAAAGACTATACGAAAAATTATTGCACCTCAAGCACTGGTCACACGTACAGCACACGATTCAACTTTATTTGGCAGTTTTAAAAAAATTAATGTCATCTTAAATCGGATCGAAGAATTATATGTGAAATCAAACTGCATCAGGAAACTTGTATACTAAAATTAAAAAAGTAACGAGCTGATTTCTGCATCGGTCCCTCTCTTCCTTCCAGATTTCCTTCGTAAGGAAACGCTTGCTAATCGAAAGACTTCTTCGAATCCTTGTAGCAGCTAGTCTGCGGCATTTTCTAAAAGGAGTAACATGAGACAAAGCTCAATTCGAATATTCTTTTCTTTCGTCGATTACTTATGAAAGTCATGAGGATTACGTCATACTTAGAGGCCATCGGAGTGCGTTTCACACCCGTTTGCCTTATCGTTAAGTATGACTTGTATATAGATGTGGAAGTAAGCTCGGCCTTCGTCGTGCGAATGTGGTCAAACCACCGTTATGTGGGAACGAGTTGCGTAAACTGTAAAAACCATCACTCGAGATACCTCGGCTTGTAGTAAGTTGTCGTGTCGAAACGAAATAGAAATCTCTGTGAACAAAAAAGAGCAGTGCTTAATTAAGAGAATCAAATGGGAAGCAGATAAAGACAGCAGAAGATCTACAGCTTTCGTTCAGAACATCCTCACAAAGCATCTTCAATATTTTAACGCTATTATGGCCATAATCATCCCTTCCGGTGCACACATTCACTGCAGGCTTATTTGTAAACTACATCTCGAAACGCGATTTCTTTTGTTCCGTGCCTTTTTTCGGTCTATATCTTAATCGCTAGTAAGCGTGCTAAGGGCTGATTCTATTTGAAGGAGAAAAAGACGGCTCTGGTTGCCAGACCAGGGTCGTGGTCCTACGTATATTGCTATTTCGAAATTGGGCAAGGTTTCGTTCTGTATGGCGCGTGATTTGGGTAAGATCCGTTGCTTGCCTGAGTTGCCTCTGCGCTCGTCAATGTCTGTAGCAGACGTATATTTAGATAACGACAGTACTTAAATATAGTATAAAATGCATGAAGGCCACTCTTTGGTTACTCCGTAGACACTCGTCTGTAGGGGGTGATAGTCGTTGTTTGTTTACCCATCATACATCGCAGTTTGTTATGTAGTGAGACTAGTATGTGGCGGCAATTCGAAGACAATATGAGTACATTACCGAGTACGAAGTTCCAAAACTACGATTATTATTGTTAAAACCTACTGCTACTGTGACTGCTGCCGTCTCCTGCTCGTATCAGGATAAAGCACAGCAGTAAGCATTGGAGTTTATGGAGATTTTTTTTTATCTATGTTCACCAGATGCTATTCATGTTTCAGGAATAGTTCTGAAAACTTGTGTGGTAGGCTGTATTTGGCTTCGTTAAAAATGGAACTCGGAAATATCCGGTTTTAATTTTTCCATAAACACGACTATATATAGGAAACCTTGCTATCTTCCAGCGCGTTTATTCAACACTATCATGATTACTGTTCTGGTTAGGGTTCCGTCGTTCGAGACGCATCAGAAAATCAGGAAAGTGGAGCTGAAGACTTCTTGAGGCAGATGGCAGATTGTGAAGTGGCTTTAATACTGACTGGAAACCGGTTTTTAATTATGCAGAGCGCACAAACGAGAGACGTCGAAATAATTAGCGCATTAAATAAAAATTGCCTCTATATCCCGTCCGATCAAACTTGTGGGCATCGTTTAACTAACTGGTTGCTGATTTCAACCGCTTGGTACTTTAGATGATGAAGTAAGGCCTTTGAGTGCGTAACGCTCAAGAATCAAACACCTATTATCAATTAGAATGGAGCGCAAACGAGCTTAGAACACAAGTATAATGCGACAGGTGGCGCACAAAAAGAAGCCACGGGCATCTGATTAAAAAGCCGCCATCGACTTTCAGGCTACAATAAGCAAATTTAGCGAATTTCGAAACTTCTGGACTAGTTGGACTACAGTGGTGATTAAATAGCATAATACGCTTGTCGTTTTATGACGTGCGTGTTATTAAGTCAGTTAGTTGTATTTTTAGAAAAAATTCCCAGTAATCAAAATTCGAAATTAATCCTAAACCTAGCTATCCTAACTTCATGATGCTGTCAACGAATACAGTGTACCTGTGACTTAAGTTGGATGTATAATATCCTGCAAAAATATTACTTCGTTGGTGAAGAAGACAAAGCGAAATTTGGATCGAGGCAATCCAAGGAAATCCAAGTAGACTCGACTAACTTAGAAATGATTGTTGGTCCAACGGACAGGTCGAATTTTAACTATTCCAATCAACCGATAGTTAATTCTAGACGAACTTCTGCCAAGTGTATTACTAGCAAGGCCCATTAAGTAAGCTTTAAAAACAATCTCGATATAATAACACACTGCACTGTGTCTATAATGTATTCATCTATGACAAAATTCGTTACGACCAATTCGATTAGAGATGAACATGACGATATCTCTTTTTGGAAACCAATTGCGACCGAAAGCTAGAAGTTCTTAGCAGTTTGTGTTATATTCTATCAAAATGAAAAAGAAATCGCTGTTTAGCTAGAAAAAGAAATTTAGACATAGTACCGCTATGAAAGATCAACGTGTCAACGACGCATAAATATGTTCGAATTTTTCCAGCAATTCAAATAATCGCTTTGTCTCTATCTCTCTAATGATAGCCATCATCAGACACTTTATTTCGTCCACAGTCCAATTCCCGCGTCGCCTCCTTTCTGTCTTCGCTCAACTATATACTTCGCTCGATTAAAACAACTTTGCCCCCTAATTTAGCCTTCGCCGCAATGTATCTTAGCACACAGCCACTCCTCATCTACTTACAACTGCCGTCCTGCTTCGCAAGTGCCGCATGAACAACGGTGCGACGCGGAAACAAGTGATGTGGGGTCTATCCACGATAGCGCTGATAACGCCAGCAGCGGCAGCACTGCATCGCTCGGACTGGGGTGCCGCGAAGCGCTTTTTCGCTCCTTCATACGTCGGCCAGTCGGCCGTTTTCGTACCACCCCCATTAGAGAAATATCGCTCGCAGTTTGAGTGGGCTGATAAGCGGCGACAAGATAAGGCGACTCTCCCTTCGCCACGTCGTCTCATTCACCCCCCATCGTTTCAGGTTCACAACACTTTCTATTCAAATGTTTTCCCATTTTCGTTTATTCAGTGGCCGTGGGAAGAATAGCGAGGGTCAGACGAATCCCGGACACCTCCGCAATTGTTGAGACTGGGTCGGGAAGCGACCTCCGACGACGACGACGACGACGACGGCGGTAGCGGCAGTCGCGACAGCAGTGAGAGACTGTCTGTCGATTACTTCGTTCACTCGCCCAAGCGCGATATTAGGAAAGTCGCGAGAAGGATACGTTGGGCCGCTGTCGAATAATGTCGACCATCGTATGCGAACTTGTATTAGTAAGGAAGTAATAAAGAGCGCTATAAATAACTGTCCCTTGTAGCTTGTGTACCCGCAATTTGACTGAGGGCAGGTTTTCTATTAATATGCTACAACAATTAGACTGATTTGATGATTTTGAAAATGCAGCTAAGGTTTGTTACACGGTTGGTGTTTGTCCTGCGATGAGCTTAAACAACAACTTTGCTATATTGAGGTATACCTCGCCACTCTAAAAAAGATAGTCTTGATTCGGTGAGGTCGGCCGGTTTAGGAAGTCGATTAGTCAACTGAAGGGACCGCACCGACAACAACAACTCTATCAATTCACTCAGTACTTTTTCTGTCGGTAAGCGACAGAATCTGTTATCGCTAGAAAACTACGCCAGATCTATATGTGATGCAAGTTATAAATAATATGATCGCCTCATCCACGTCGTCCATGATCGAGTGACACAAAAATTACATCTTTTAGCAAGTTAATGTAACTTTATCCCAATCGTAAAGAGATCTCAACTACTATTAAGAACCCATTAATCTTCAGCTATTGCATTCTTTTGACCCCGTTTCTTGCTGATTTCGGCCAATGAAAGCTTTTTGTTTCCGAAGAAATTACTACATTAAAATTCGAGTTAAAGACATCTTTTTATCCAATTATCGATATTTCCTGTAGCCATTTAATATAACAGTAGCGCGCGACAGTTCCGTCTTATCTCAAAAATAACTGGGAAGCAAGCTAATCAGGAGATGGTGTACAACTACACAATTATACCACTACTTTTATGTATACGTCTACGACATGCACTCACCGAAGCATAGCGCTACGAATCCGCAAGTTACGAACAGAGTTGACCGTCTTAATTCTCGGTTGGATCGGAACCATGCGAAACAGTAAACGATAAAGCAGGCGGTAGAGTGTTAGGTAAGATTGTCTTGCGCCTTGGCTCTTTGTGCTGTTGTGTTCGAGTATACAAAGAAGCAGGCAGCCGTTTGTACTGCATCCGAGAAGGACTTGAGACCCGTCGACCTGCCCCAGGCAGCAAACGTGCTCGCACGCTTCTCGAGCCCAACAACTCGATAGCCTTGGTAGCTTGGCAGCAGACATATGCTCTCTTTAAGCACAGCCTGTTAGACCTGGTCACGCCCTACCTATTAGGATGGTGACTAGGAGGACGACGGACGACCAGCATGAGCATTCTTTTTCAGGGCCTGCCGACACGCTCGGGATGCCCTATCGAGCTACCCCGCTCACAGTCTCCTCAGTAGAGGGAAAATGCGCAGGAAAACTACGATATATTCCGTAATTACATTTCTTCATACTACGTATTAGGAATGCACAACGATTTTTTTATGGTAAAGCTACCTCATAAGGAAGAGCTAGGAAGTAAAATTGTCGTAGTAACTATTTTGTTGTTATTTTGCGTTCCGCAGTTGTGAAAATTTCGCGGTTCTTTTGTGCAGAAGCGCAAAGTGTCTAGGCCCGGCTCAGGCGATATCAGGAGATTTTGGTGTCACTAGGCGTGCTAGGGGCCTGCAGATTATGTCGCACAGCACGGCTTCTTCGGTAAATACTGCGTTCCTTAATACTGACGGTCGAGACAAAATACACGAAAGCAGACTGTGAGAATACGTTACAGGGATACCGCTGGAAACATTTGTGGAACTATATCATAGAGCCTTTTAAAAATCCATGGAAATTAATGATTCTACACCATGTGTGGACCACCAAGAAGGGGTCCTATGAAAAGGTCAATAAATCGAATTCCTATACAGCAGAATAATATTGTTCTTTCAGGGTGTTCGTAAAGTATAGTAAGTGTCGAGATGAGTACAAAAATAGGTAACATTATTCTCCTTTGATTTGATGTGGACTTTTCGTTGCCAACGAATATCTCTATTACCGTTATGGTGGAAGACAGCCATAAGTGACAATTCTGAAACAGCATGTCTTATTCCGTCCGCAGTTATATCCTGAAGAGATTTACTCGATGAAAGACCGCACTGAGTCCTATCCTTAACGAAAAATTGTTAAATTGCATTAATAAGCCTATAACATCGATGAACGTCATAATAATAGCTTTTTGGCTTACTCAGTTTAAGATAATTCAAGCATCGCATCTGTTATGAACTTTTCTTTTCATTTTTATGTTAATGAAGTCGTTCACTGTAGTTTCTAGACGCCACTTGGTAGCGGCATGGGTTAATTTATTGAATAATTTAGATAACAATGGCGCCCGAAACAAATGCTTCATGCCTGCCCCAGTGAGCTCGCCTCAGCTCAGCTGATTTCCTAGTCTTCGACGTTTATTCTTCGTCTCGTCTTGTGATCTTGTTTGAAGTCATTTAAAAGCTTGTACTTGTTAGGGATAGCGACGAGTAGGGCTGAGGACCAACTGGGGCACGACTAAAACGACAGGTTTGGTAAAAGCCCAAAGATCCTTTCTACTTGATATGCTGAGATGTTGTACAAACAGCGTCTGGGTAATGCCAGCCTTAATTTGCATACAATCCGCTCGTTACACTACATTGACCGGCTAAACTTGATAAAGCTCTCGGTTAAAAAGGTGAAACAGGCCGTTTGACTGCTTGAGAGCCGTTATTGTCGATTTTACTCAACAACTTTTCGGTTCTGCACACAAGGGTCAGCCAAAAGGGGCGCCGATAACACTTGTTACCTGTATTTTGCACAACAACAGATCAGTGCATCATCATTAATGGTGGCCTGATGAAAACTAGGCCAATGTGTTGTATTAACGTACCTATATAAGCTGTCATCATTAACCAGGTGGGTGATGGGACGGAGACCCAGTGTAGGATAGGCTAAATTCGAGATTCTAGCATTCACTCAGTATCTCATGTATTATTCCCATATCAGTTTCTATAGGTCGGCTAAATAGTAAAATTATTTTTTTCGAGTTCTCGTTTGGAGCTGCAGTAACTCTTTAGATGTCGTCTCCACCCATAGGACGTCACTATAATAGGATTCATAGCGTCTTTCCAGCTCTATCGCCTAAGCTCCCGTTCAACAGCCGGCGACGTTGAATGGGCAAGTTAGCGTATGCTCGTAGAAGTCTGGTGCTAATTAGACGTCCATTCATTCAGCTCTTTAACAGACAGCGCGGGACCAGATCCTGAGAGGCTGAATAGGAATCAGCTGGATGAGCGCCGAGGACAACCTCTATATGTAAATAGAAAGGAGAAGGGGTCATTAAGCTCAGCAAATGCTGCTAACTGGATTAGTTTCAGCGTCGAACTATTGTACATCGCCAGTTCTGACAGTTTTAAGGTACAGAAATCGTTTGCTCTCGTGTGTTTCTTGACAAACGGAAAGCCAAAAATAGGAGTGGCCATGTTGACTTTAATTCTGCTTGATAGCTGGGTGTTTTGGTACGTTATTACGACGATATAACTCTCCTTGTTTCAAAATGTTTGTCAAGTTGCTCAAAAGAACATTTGATGCGATGAATAGTTGACTATCTTGATGACATACTTGATGCCATGAGAAATTGCTATTATGTTGCCATAATAACCATATTTCTTTATAGATTTTTTCTTTAATTCTCAGAAAGACTCTATCTTTTATAAGTTCCAAAATGTAATCAAACATGTGCTGCATTAAATATTATCTATTACATGTACAGAATAATTTGCCTAAAAACATGTGTACATATTTCCTAGTATAATAGATTTATAATTGAGTAGAGAATAATTATGGCCTTTGCCTACTGATATGAAGAATGGTCCACCAGAGGCAATAGCCTGTTTCCGAATAGCAAATAATTCGGGATGAAGTAACAGAATAATCTGGGTTCTGATATATAAATATATATATATATATACACACACAGGGCAAACTAAGTCTTCTCGCAGTTTAAAGAAACCTTGCTGACAATTGGGGAGCCTGCATTTTAAGGTTAGGTTAAAGATGCGCAGAATATATTATAGGAATTATTAAGATGGTGTCAAGCTGTTTCAATTTGCTCCTTATTACAATCACATCTTTTTCAGTATTATCATACGTGACACGGAGACTTCCCAGCTGTCACGGGACTTTTGGCCCCATTATATATATCAACGCTGAATAAATGATAGTTTTTCTATCTATAGTTGCATGGTCGATTATGGGTAATGACAGCGATGGAATTCGAGCCCCCGTCCCGAACGTCTCTGATGCTTTAGACACCGAAGTTACTATAGAATACGAGATACAATTAATTACATTAGTCGTTACAGATTAACAGGCTTAGTAGGGCTGATCTTTTTACATATAATACGCATCGATAGTTTTTTCCCTTGTGGACGTCGTGAATAGTCATTGACTAATGGGATTAACCTCCTAAACTCTTCCTAAAGTTAAGTAACTTTCCCGTTCGGTGCGATAAAAATCAGCGGCCAGATCTCAAGCGTCAGTCGAACCAGGTACTCATTCGTACTCATTTACAGTAGACTAGGACTTTTTTGTGTACGTTCTATACGAGGCTATCGCCTGCCTATTACCACCCGGAGGCGATGCGATTTGTGGACATACTCGACGAGCCAACTGATATGATGACGAAGCGCATCTTAGGCGCATTCGAGGTTTTCCTACTCTATTATTTTGTGACCTATCCGGTAATACGTCAGGTATTAAAAAATTAATTTCGCTGACGAGGCCGTATACGGCCTTGTGTGGCAGATTCAGTCCGCCGTACTCCGTACGACTCATAGACTGCAGGAAGGGATTCTTTTTCCAGACTTTCTGTACACATTGACCTATATTATATGGACAACGTTATTGTACGGTGAACTTCGTCACGGTGGATTCGTTCTGATATGTGCGACTAACGTATGTCAAATCTGTAAATTAATGTTGAGAGAAAAAGCATAGAAATAAAAAGAAAGAAGAGGTTTTCTGGGATCTAAGCAGCCCACTCGCGCGAGTTCCACCGACCGTTTGTTGAGGGGAATGGAACTTCTCTTAGGGCCGGCTACAGCTCGTAGCTGCCCGTCGTAACCTATCGTTCGTGCACAAGCAGACCGACGAGCACAAATAATGAGAATTTCGCTGTTGAATTAATAGGGACCGTAACTCCACTACGAGGCACGAAGCCCTGGGAAAACGAAAGCCGCAACTATTAAAAAGGCAAATTCTGTTATAAACTTATGTGTTCGGAGTAACGGGTATAATTTTTTTCCTCAGCTTCACTAAGAACTTGAAGAAGTGGATAGACGAAAGTTAATCATATATCTTCACTTACAAATGGGATTGAAACACCGCGTCGTACATAGCTGCCTTTTCCAACAAATAAACCAAGCCCAAATGGACAAACAGACACGGTAGGCTAGTGGTAATCTCGATATTTCCCTTTTCCAGTATAGTTTTAGTCTGGATTACCGATTTTCAACTGCCTTGATATTCAGAGTTGAAGTCGTTACCGCAATCTCTCAAACAGTAGCGTTAATTAATCTTTGTCTATTTGTTGTTACTAAATTTACGCCCTGCTTTTGGTTTGTCTGCTAACTCTTTTTGAAGATCGGCCGTAGTTACTTTATACGCAGACTTCATGATGCTAATAAGGAATTTCAGCTAAGCATAATAAGTTCAGAAGCGATAACTGGGAGTGCCATGCACTTACCCCTCATAAGTGCACCTAAATAAATACATCCAGTGTAGTAGGCAAGTTTTATGACGATAAATCTCTGTATATCCTTATTTATTTTGATTTACGTAATTGGCTTGATTAGACCAGCTGGTTGGCTGAACGGTTTTGTCTGTACGACATCACGTATACTTCTATTTCAGTTATGTCTGACTTCAGTACCACGGCCACATCGTAACTCACGAACTTCAGCGAACTTATTTTTGGCCCTCCTACAGTTGGTCGTAAATGCGTAATTGCGCGTCGTCTTCATCATGCACACCGATATCACGTTAAAATGATCGCTCGCTCACGGCTCGATTTATAAATCAAAATAAAGGAACGTTGTCTTATATAACTTTAAGGCATCTATTACCCACTGCACGTATAGCTATTCACCTGAAGAAGGAAATACGTTCTTTGTTGAATCAATAAAAATTCAATCAAATTCACTAATTAAATAAAGTCATCTAGAGAGTGGATGTATTGCCAAGTGTCCGATGTTTCCGAACCACACTAAATATCTGGACGCAGTGGAAATCTGCGTTTCTCTGTTTGTCAGTGATAGTACATAGAACATCGTGAAGGAAAGGCCCTTTCTGGGACGTGGCTGTACACCATAACATATACAAACGTTCGAGCCATCATGCACGGGTAAAGCGAGTTCGCCGTCTCATTCACCGAGGGAATAAATGATCCTGAATGTGATACGGCTATTCTCGTCAATCTCTAGTCAAGTCGACGTCAATGGCGTTGTTTCGATGACCTTCTCGCCTTCGTGACCCTGAATGAATTCGTGACGGGATTGCGGAAGGACCTCAGATTTATGCGAAAGAAGCGAAACGAAGAGAATTTGTTGAGGCGGCTAGAATATTGGAGTGTGCAGATGACAACGTAGTCCAAATGGAGAACGATAGAGTGCCCCTATCATCAACAAAGATAAGTAAGAGAAATTCATTCATGGCGCAGCAACAGATAGAGTCATTATAATCGAGCTACAAAAAGACCAATATAATATGGCTTCAGAATTGCGCCAGGGGCTGATCCATTGGATTCCGATTGATCAAAATGAATCACTTCGGCTGTTGCTGTTCAGATAAGCTAAATAAGTTTTAAATTGAACAATTGAAAACTAGGACGGGGTTAGTCTATTTGAAAAGCATTCTGAGATTTTGATAAATAACGCTCAACACGTGTACTGGCTCTCTGGCCAAAGATTTCGCGAGCCCTGTGTAATCTACGAGGCTGTGATTTTCGTCCACGATACTAGTGCCTTAGATTTGGTCGATGGCATTGAAGAAAAAAAAAAACAAGTCAATTATGCTCCTGGCACGAGAATGTTTAGGAACCATGTGTTCATGTTTGACATGACAAAGTGTGGCTTTGGAATGTTTATCGCCAATGGCGCTCGGGTTCTGGCGTGCTTTCGAAATTCTTCCAAGTACTATTTGTTTGAAAGAGAGTGGCGTTACGTTTAAGAGCGAGTTGATTACGGATGTCTCACAGCCGGAAGATGCGGCATTCCAGACATGGGCCAGGATATGGCGCGAGAGTGCATTCCGAGCATGTTAAACCCTAGCTACGGCGGTCATCGCAGCCTGATCCAGAGGACCAAGCCTTAGTAAGAGCTGTTTCTTCTAGAGAAATTTTTACATACTTCTCTAGCGACACTGTTTCCACGTCCATTATCATTAACAAGCAAAGAGAGTCAGCTTTTAAAGAGCCGCACGCAGATGTTTAGTTCGGGCGCGGAGCTATCTTCGATCAAACTCGACAATGTGTGTAACTCCTAGGTGGCCTTATTCAGTTGGCCAATAGCTCTACATACATATATGTATGTATAAAAAAGAACACAAAAGGACCTCAATAGGGCTTTTTAAAGTTTATAAGGAGTAATAATTTTGCTTTTTTCAATATACTGATTACCAAATCGAAATAAAAACGTTTTAAGATTAGGTACAGTTGTGAGCTCTGGATGGCCCCCTTTATGAATTTTTTATTTTCTAGTTACTGTATGGTCTTAATATAGGTCGCCTGTAGTTAGGGAGAACGAAATGCACTGTTCGGGAGAAAGCTTAGGATAGTATTAGCTTTTTAATTAACGATCTCCTTTTGGCAAGTGAGTTTCCCTTTTGCGTTGGCTTTGTACGTTCTTCGAAGGGTTGGAGATTCGAAGGTTCACAGGACATTTTGCTTTTTTGCGAGGGACAACCGGCCTTGGCCTCCTCGTCCTGCGATAGTACGGTGCACTTGAGCGGATTATCTTGCGGCTTAGTGGCTCATCCACTGCACAGAGCTTCCTTCCTCTCCTACTCACCAACATACTATGAATTAATATTGGATAGATGGGTGACTATTAATAAATATTAGACAAGGCCAATAGAGATATGTTGTTACAGACAAGAAAGGAGCCAGATTAATCACTCCAATGAGGTATTCCAAGAGCGAGATTGCGTATCTTTGTGCGCATTTGTTTCGACTGGTTCAAATCATGAGCGTATTACACGCTAACTATATGCGGGTATCAAGCACGCATCAATTCCGTATCCAGGATTTGGCAATTTAGACAACGTAACGGTCGGCATTTACAAAAGCATATGTGCTCTCGTAATTTCATTACGGTAAAATAAGGCTTAGGAGAATCGACGAAATACCCCAATGCGTAACTCGTGCTGCCTTCTACAGGGACTGTTATTCAATTATGGCCTCGATTGATCTCAACGATTTGAAGGACGCCACCGTCACTACCGACAGCCAGCCTGTTTCCTCGAGTTGATGACAAGCAGTGACTTTACTATTTTGGGCAATGCTGCTATTGTAATTTCGATGGCCTCATATTATATAGATGACGCATGAACCTTTGTCTGACACCGTCATTGCCACTGCCGCACTCCATGTACATGTACGTAGCAGGAATAGTGATTCGGGCATCAAACCTATATCTCTAATAATAGCATGGCCCACCGTTGAACAACATCCACACTGGCGATACGATATTAATGATGCTATTTTTTTTTCCTTATTTTGTTTCACTACCCCACCATTGTACAACGGAAAATGCCCAGTCATTCTTTGAGTAATGCTAATAGTAACAATATACAAAATCCAATCTAGAACAGTGACAATATGATCGTACTAATAATAGTTTGTTCACCTCCACGAATGTCCCAACTAAGAGATTTAGACATTTAGAGACGGTGATCTCGAACGGAACGGTCTCCCCGCCAGCGTACCTGTATGAACAACTGAGCGTTTCTTAATCAGACTATTGTATAAAATAGCACGTTAGCTAGAACACGAGTAAGACACTCACACTGTAGGCGTATTCCTTAGCGCGGAGCACTTTCCATCAGCTCCTGGCTGGAACTCCTTGTAACAGCAGCTACATTGCCATTACGAGCGGGAATCCAGTACGTACATACAGCACATGCTCTGTCGTTGTATCAGTGGTCAACGATCTGTCTAGTAGCCTTCAACCTGAACGCTTTGCGTTTATTAACAATCTCTATGTAGCAGTTTTTTTTTCTATATATTTGTCCGATCAATTATTTTTGTTTGAAGAGAGGCGATCCAGTTAGAGATACGCACCGAGCTCATTGTGGTGTTCAATCATTTGCAATGCCGACACCGTTGTACCTTGGAACAAGTTAAAGTACATTTTGACTCCCATCTGATTCGAGAAACCTTTTCCTTGTTACATATATAAAAGGTTCTATTTAATCGAGTAATTTCGTCGTTGAAGTCTTCTCAATCATGTATCCGGCAGCTCGTCTCCAAACGCTTCAATAACGTACACGAACCCACCAAACAAACAGCAACCTTATTTAAAGCCAACATTTTCTCATATCTACCCGTAGAGCTGCGCATAGCGACTACGCGCTAGAAAGTTCTTTCATAGCGAATGGTGTTATCCGGCAGTAATGTTTTCATTGGAAACGTTGCCCGTAGAAAAGTTGGCCATACATAGTTTCTTGTCAACTCAGTTTCTATATACTCGACAAGAGGTAAGTATTTTTTCAGCTTTACTTCGGTTGATTCCGAGGTGGTGTGAAAGTTGAGTTCTTTTTCAGTCGGCGTGTACGGGCAATGTTGCGTAGCAAAAATCGCGCCTGGCTGTATTCTACTATTTCTGCTACTACAGATGGCGAGCCACCGCCCGCCCTTCCTACGGTGCGTTTCACTACGGCCGCTTTTTCCACTGGCGCTACGGCGGCTGCTGCTGCTACTGCCAGTTGACAGCTCAGCATCCCGCTTTTCGCTCCGTTGGTCGCGAACACATTCAACCTCAAGAGCTGACCAGGACGATGGAGCTGGCGTTCTCTCTGTCCCTGCGACATTACCCGCGATTCGCCTCGCACTAAACAACAGAACCGAATTGCGCCAAACAACGAATGGAGAAAGAAGCACTGCGATGCTACCGCCACCAGCAGTCAGTCGGCCCCCTATCCCCGTCCATCCGCCCGTCGAGTGAGCAAAACTTACTCACCCGCTTCCGCCTTTGAGCTCTTGAAGGGGGTGCGTCTAAACTGTGGAAACGAGAGGCGATGCGAGTAGCTCGGGTGGAGCGCATCGGCAGAGAAGGTAGCGTGCTCTGTCGTCTTTAGTGGTGATGTAGCTACCAGTGCTATGACTGCCGGCTGCCCATAGAAAAATCTAGTTTCTTATGTTTTTCTTCAGTCACCCAACCAAAGAACAAATGATACTGCGTGGGCTTTGATCCGTGCATTTGTACTAACGCCTTGTTGTATACCGTAAGGTGACGTTGGGCGTCGAATTATTACGTAGACGAATCGGTTCAACAATCGCATACACGGAAACAATGTTTTATCCGACGCATGTAGTCCTTTCATCAGGTACCTTAGGAATCCTCCTTCCAATCGACGGAATGTCTTGGAAATACGTACTGGTCCCATGTGCTGTATTTCTAGACTTTAATTTATATCCCCATTAAAATCTATGCTAGCCAATGTAGAGTAACGCTGCGGGAGAACAGCTGGCAGAGTGCATACACTAATTTCGAATGGAGCTTGCGAGGGGGCAGGGGAAATTTGCGTTGACATGTGCCCCATTTCGTTGCCCCTTTCTACATGTTGCCATAATATTTGGCACAAATATTCACGACACGTAAGCAGCGCGTGTCGACAGCTGGTCCGGCCTAGCTACAGCCCCGTAGCGAGCTTAGCGGCCCTCTTCCTGAACCGCCTCGAAACAGTGAACGGAGCTAAAATGGTTGGGGCTGGCTTGACCGCTATCCCATGATAATGTTGCCTCGTTTTGAAATGTAGCGTGCGCTGCAAGCATAGTCCGAGAGATGACAGTTGGACTTAAAAAATCAGACAGCCAGATAAATGGTAGCCGCGTACAGATCCTGTGTCCGTTGCGGTGCATCTTCGCCTACTCCACTAGTACGACTGTTCGGTGACATGCAGCACGAGTGGCTACGTTTAACAGCGGCGTTCATAGTATGAGGCCAACAAATGATGCGGATTGAATACTTCGCGCATTCAATGCGGATAGATATATATATATATATATATATATATATATATATAGTGACTATAAAAATTATATGTCAAAAAGTTACCGCAACTTGAAATCAGTGCAGGTTTATCTTATACACAGAATTGAGCTGCCTAGCTAGATTGCTTGTTGGCATTTAACAGCTATTCTACTTTGCCTCTTTACGCTGGAGAAGAATGCGCGTTAGCTCTGCTTTCCTAGAAGGAAATTCAAACAGGTGCCATTTAACGAGTGCATGTAATAGACGTTTTCGAGGCTCCCGTACAAGCCCTTCGCAACGAAAACAGAAGACGTTTGGTGGCCGTTGGCGTCTTATTGGGCGAAAGATGCCACCAAATGACGTAAGTACGTAAAATCTATGCTACTCTAATTCATCATGAAAACATGTATGTTAACGCGACAGAACGTTACGCTGCATCGACTGGGGTCAAACATTGAGGATCGCAGGCATTTTCCCTTTCGAGGCAACATCTCCAGCAGGACGACGTAGACCGGGCTTAAGGGATTCGGGCCTGATGTTGGTACTGTGCAAACATCGAAGGCGCAAACGCCACTGTATGGAATAGATGAGAATCGCCAAGCTCGTTTCTATATGTACGTTAAGACATATAGAAACATTACACTAATAATTACATTACATGGAACATTGTCGAACTCTAAAATCGATAGTAACACATGTTGTTCTTCCTTTAGTTTGCCTGGTCACCCATCAGCGATCATTTGTCAATTGGTGGGAAAATGAGAACGCTTAATAAGCCACTGTCGGTAAGGCGGCTCGTTAGTGAGTCGTAATTATCGTCGTAGGAGATTATGATGTTTCACTGTTACGGGTTTGAAGCGGCAAAAATCGAACGTCTCGCATAGCCAGAAACCTGTGAAGTGGTCAAGCCATTGAATCGGTCGTATCTTTGTCGCCGACATATTCTATAGAAATTCTCAAATGTTTCATATGCCCCTCTAAAATTATTATGTACCTATGATGTACGTAGCTGATTGTCTATGTAAAATGCCTTAGTAGCAATGAAACTATATCGAAATATAACAAGCTAACTAAAGAACGGATCGGTCATATGATTCTGCTGGCTCGAAGAACACGATTTCAATTGAAACCAGCGACCCTTTTAAACGATTCACTTCTAAGAATAATGATGTACAACATGGAGGTACATGTGTTACACAAAAAAAATGTAGGATCTCGTTCCGCTACGCTTTCCTAGAGCGCCGATAGACGAGCTTTTATTTCGTCCGTAAAGCGACCATAAAGCGCGATTTGCCAGTTTATATACCGGTTCTGTGACTGTTTATCGCCTAGGGCCATATCACCGTAATAATCTCCAATTTCCTTTGTTGCATGCAATTCCGCAATCTCTACGACGTACAGGAGTCGAAAGGGAATCGATTTGGCTCGTGCTCTACGCGTGTCTCCACACCAACCGATCAAGTACAAGCCCGACATATTGGCTGCACAGTTACTCGGGGATGCTTGCACGTATTCTAGATAAAATCGATTGACGTACGTATGATAACTAAAAAGAAAGTGGGTAGGAAGGCAACATTTCTCCGACATCCATGAATGGGCAAATATAAAATCTGACGCCTGACTGTTCATTCAAACCCACTCTTATTGGGCCAAAGGTTAGATTCATACCGTCATCATCAGGAAGCAGGGTTATAGCTTAAATCGAATATTTTTTTCTAAAATCTCCTGACACATGCCGGCCAAACGGATTGTTCACCCGGTTGCTTATCATCCGTGCTCAGACTGCTTCTGTATTATTAAATATGTCAAAGGCTGTGTCGAAAAAAATAGCAGGGTAAGTTGGCCTATTGTAAAGTTGCCTCTATCCAAAGAGCGGCTCGATCGTACGTACAACTTATCTCTAGCCCAAACCTCGACTTGCCTTTTTGAAACATTGCTCCCCCTTGTCAGTCGCTTTAAAAATGTGTTCTATAATCTACCTAATACTGTAATAGGCCCTCTGTATGCAAAATAGCTTTACGCTGTGGCAGTAAATAAAGTATTGTCTTGCAAGACACTCTGTACATACTTGTATATGTTTTGCTTCTTGGATTAACGAAAGATTTAGAGGTTAGGTTAGGTTAGGTTAGATATTTTACAATACTTTTTTTTTGCGATTATCTAGTGATAGCGTTGGTTTGTCCTCAAATAAGCGAAGCGTAAACACGGGGAAATCGTATAGGTTTGAATATGGGGGCGTCGACAGGCACACACACTATTTGATGCTCTGGTAAAAATCCCAATAGCGATTATAATTAGTGTATCTGTCGTCACTGTCGAGACCCTTTTCTTTCGCTCGGCTTTCCCAAAGTTTATTTTTGTCGACCCCTCGCACCCTGGTAGAAGGCTCTTCAAGAAATACTGGCAGCGGCACCGATGTCTGCTATAGAAGCGACGGCTGAGAGTTAGCTAGCAAAGAAGATTCGCGTGTCAACTAAAATTCAAATCTGGCTTCTAAGTTCCATATAGTGTTTACAGCTGGGATTCATTTTTGGTTTTCTATGTACGTGTATATCGGTCAAAGGTGAGCGCATTGTGTTATGGAAACTGTTGTATTTTCACTAGCACGCCATCCTAACACTAAAATTAGGGTACAATTGGGAAGCTAGCAGCGGTCAACCTAATTTCTTACAAGGCCCAGGTAACTTGAATTTATTTGTATATCATTTAGATGCAGAAATAGCATTAATAAAATATATATAAAAAAAAAAAAAAAGAATTCAAAACGATCGTGGGCCTTGGCAAGCTTTTAGAGAGCTCAGATTGCGTTATGTTGGCTTCCTTGCTAGCAAAGTCCTATTTTTAGATAGCTCGAAATTTTCCTATTTAAAACGATTAGCTTAGTAAAGGTTATCATTAACTCTATGAGAAAGTGTGGACAAAACATACTTTATATATATATATATATATATATATATATATATATATATATGATTTAACTTCACACCGTTTAACAGTTGTAGTGACGTAGACTATCCTTTCCTAGTACTAATTTCTGTGTGGAAGTTCTCTCGAGCTTCATGAACTTAACTGTTAGATGTTCAAGGTGTTCAAACAATATACAGTCATTGGATCGATAGGCAACCAAAGTGGTGTTAGATAGGGTAAAGTGGGTTTGCTTTTGCTCCTTTGAGCTGGCCAACATTGCAGTCCTTAAAAAATCCAAAACAGGAGGGTACTAACTAAAAACAAACTGCTGATAATTTGCGGCGTATCCAGAATACGATAAAACCTTACGGGGAAACTAACCAGGGTTTGATAATTCTAAAATTTACCAACCTTCCATACAATATAGTTTCATTCATTGTCTTCTAAATATTATCAGGTTGACCTAGAAGCGCATTTACCTTTTAAGGAATGAGCACAATATAATTGCTGGGCTTAATTTTGCAGTTGTCTGGCTAGGTTTCGAAATACTTCTTAGTTGCATAAGTGTAGTCGTTTATATAGCTGGGCAAGGAATGGAAGCAATGGCAATTCGCTTGCGCAAGACTCAGAGAATAAAGGGAGTTACTGAAGAACCTTCTATTAGCGAACTTCTTCAGAACGCTATTATCGATTCTTGCGATGTACAGCCCTGCGTTGTGTAAAGCAGGACTACCGAACCTTGTCGGTTATCGTCTTTTCTAATGAATAGTCTCAATGATCCAATGCAACTGGCCTTGCGAGAAGTGCTGGTCAACTGTCCTGCTTTCTTCAAGCATTTCCGGGTGTATCGGATCTTTAGAGCCTCACTATGCGCACCACAGATCATCATGACCTTCTTCGGGTGGGGGTGAGGGGAACTTGGGCTTAGGCTGGGCTTCGCCACCTGAAACCACCCTCGCTTCCTTTGTATATAGCACAAATGCCCCAGGCTGCTGCAGTGACGTTTTGCCCTCGGCGGAAGGCATCGTAAGAGACATGTCGAAAATACACTGTTTTGCTTCCTGGAACGTCCATCTATCGAGCTTACGACGACACGCGATTTACTTTTCAATAGAAAAGACGACGGCAGGTTTACTGTGTAAACACCGAACGTTCGAACTACAGCGTCCATTAAGCATGCATCTGCGCGTATATATATATACAGCATTTAATTTAAAGAAGAACAAAAATAGGAAGACAAACAATCCGAAGGCCTCAAATTTTGGTTAAAGTAACGGATTTAGGTAATACTTGGCATCGTATAAAATCATATTTCTTTGATTGCTTTATTGTTTGTGTTAAAATAAATGCTGCTGTTTGTAATACGTATTAACAGAACATACATAGTTGCTTAACCAGGTTTGGAAATCCTTTGCATAAGTGCAGTAGTTTATCTGGTTAGGTAAGGAACGGACATAATGAAAATTCGTTTGCGCAAAATTTAGAGAATAAAGAGAGTATAGAGGAATGAAGAAGAACTTGCCATCAGCCAACTCCTGCAGGACGCATAGTTTATGTACCTAAATTGCACAGAGGGTTACCTCCGAACATGTCAGACGTTGATTAAATTTATACTGAGTTGTTTAACGCTCCAAACGCCCTGTGGAATATAATTGCTAGAGCCGAAAAATATCTCAGCGGCCGTAGGCCTATTCTTTTGAATGTACTTTTTTTTTTTCTCAACAGCCATAGAATTATTGAGCGCGAATAATACTGTTTCCCTAAGCGAGACTGTTAGGGATATCCTATAAAGGGTACTGTACCCATATGGCTTGGATGGCTCGTGTTTTTTTTTCTTAGTTTTAGTCTCATTGGAGATATATCCCCCCACACCGCGCTGTTCAGTTCAAGTTGGGGTCACCATGTCATGGTTGTACGGTGATCATAATATGTATATTATTGGAATATCGATAGTATCGGTTTTTCTTTGTGCCTTGAGTTCGGTTTGTTGCCAGTATCATATGTGCATTGATTTAGTCGTTCCTGTTGTTGTAGGAGAAAGGCAGAAACAAAATGAAAATATCGAAATATAATTCTGTCGAGCGACGGGCTCAGAAGTGCGGACACAATAATGGCTGATCTGGTGACCATTGCCAAGCATATGGCCCCATCCAAACCTAAACAGCAGGCCTATGCTCCTTTCCCTGCGAACCATGCAGCTCATAGATCATGCGCGTCGTCTAGTTAATCTGGCAGACGGAAATCACCCAACATGAGCACGAAGCGGCAAATGAAACTCACGTAGTAGGGTAGCGAGAAACTACACACGAAAGCGGTCCATTTTGAAATTAGGACAGGACATTATAAGTCAAAGCCTGTACTGTTTAGTACCTTTTTTTTGGATTTTTCTTGCTCGTCAAGTATTCTCCTCCGTTCAAAAGGTTTATTTTTGCACAACTCAAGCATCTTCGAAGCTATCAAAATTCAACGATTTATGCTCTGGGTTGTTTTGTGTAAACATGAAGTTTCGCTTTGAAGTGGGCGACCCGTTTGCCCGAACGAGAAGCTCTTCGATGCTGTTCTCATCAATATGCATTAGACTGATAACGCGAAACATCGCCGGAAATAAACAGGCTAAAAACGTTAAGGAGCTTAAAGTGAAAGTTCTTCGAGGCCAGGCTAGCGGCATGTGCTGGTGCAGCCACACTAGCGCTGATGATACATTATCTGTCCTTCGAAGCATTGGATAAAATCTTTTGACCTGTGACGTTACGTACTTGAGCAAACCGTTACGGCGTGGGTCACCAGTTAACGAAGACAATGCCATTTAAAAATCATACAGCAAGCGACACGTGTGTGAACACAGTTTCAAGAGTGACGTACCATTTTCTATCGTTCATTGATCTCAAACTGCCGCTTATGTAGTGTCATCTAAGGGCCTGCCATTGCGGCGGACAACAGATGAGTCCATTGTATACTATTGACCTTTTCCGCAAGTTTCCCTGCATATGTGTCCATAGTAATATCCCTTGAGCTGCTTCATCAGGTAGCTAGATGATTGTGGCCAGGTGACTTGGCAGTCACTGTAAATAATGTTACTCGTCGCCATGCGGTGACGCGCTAAGCAACAGCTCTACGAACGGCTCCAGTTGTCGTGACGCTGAGGTACTATGTAATGGTTAGATATTTTTTTCTGCCGCGCAGTTAGCTGTCGAGTAGATCAGTTTTATCGAAAAATCTTGCGACTTTTTATGTACATTATTATTAACATTATTGTTATGTCGTTTTTTAAAAAAATAGCCCTCTGTGCGGCTATTGCGTCAGATTGTTTTTTATATTAAATGTATGTATTATTTCTTTATATAGACACGTACAATCTGTCTATTCGAGTTGGGTGGTCAAAAATAAAATCTCGTTATCGTTATTGCAATTTCAAAATTTTCGCATGAGCGACTTTCGACTCTAGTGCAGGAAAGCGGTAGCGTAATTAGCTGACGGCGTACATTTAAATGAGAAATAGGGTCCACCGCTCGGCCAGCCCCGCTATAAAGACGTGCGAATATGGCAACGTAAAAATAGGAGCATATTCAGCTCCAGAGGCGACAAACGTTTCCAGATCACGACGACCTGACACTGCTACATAATCCTAGCGACGATCTGAATTTGAATTCGACAGCGGCGTTACTCAAAGGGAACCTAGAATAAATTCTGTTTCGTTTACTAACATCTGAAGAAGTTAAGTGTCGTGCGATAGTTAAAGGGTACCAATATTTCCCGCTACCGGCGGGGTCACCTTAGCTATACCTTATCCGCAGTAATCGATCGTCGAAGGAGATTAAAGGGTAGATTATTAGAAAAAAGATTGATTTTGTATTTGTTATTTAAAGCTTCGAATACGAAAAACGCAGATAAAAAAAAATGTATTCTCGTTCTTGGCTGGTTCGGCTGCGATATTTACCGTCCCTTAGAACTTGTTGTTTGCGATTGAACCGTGCCGAGGGTGAATCCATTTTTCAAAACAATCGCTTAGGAACAGCGATACGTTGTTTAGCATAGATCGTAACAAATCGGCCTGAGCTGAAGCCCCTATCAGCAGCTTTTCTCGCCAGGACGAGAAAGCGCTCTTCTGATGTGTACCTTCTTTCGCACTCAGCCGACAGTCTCTTATGCCGCCAGGCTCATTCGCCTGCTTCTGTCCCTCTTTGATCACGGTCCACCTCACGTTCTGTTAGAAAAATAGCTCATCGTGTGTCTATATTCTTACTGAAAGCTGTTTAAATCTAGTGTAGTCCGTTAGCTACTTATGAGGCTTAGGAGAATTTAGATTAAAAAAAATCATATATTTCATGAATTAATTCTAATTATCTAAAACTGTTGCCATTTGCCAGACGTAGGCCGTTGTACAGTAGATGCCATTTTCCCGTTGTTAGCGTTATAGTTTTGTAGAGCTGCTGTGACTGTGGCCTCAGCCCGAACTTTCGTACTGAGGATCACCTGCCATATTAAGATTATGTTACTGTGCTATAACACTGTTATTACTATGACAGCATTATTACTAAACAATAATGCCTCGTACGATCAACATATTAAAAAAGTGAATGAATCTAATGAGGAAAGATGGAGTTATCTATTTAAGATGGACGTCAGTTTCGAATCATTGATATAGCATTGAGTATGAGCACTTGCTCTATTTCATCTACTCGGTTTGTGCAAAAATACGTGAAAATACCTCTTTCAGATCAAGATCAGAGCCAACGTAAATGATAAGATTACCATAATAGTTCATCTAATAGAACCGTTAGTATTCAAAGTTCTTCTCATGTCAGGAGCTTCATCTACTCGTTCCAGGCTCATATATAACAGTCAATGCGACAGGCTCTAAAAGGAACATGTATGTTAGCGCAGCTGAGCGGCAGGCATCCCGTAGAGTCTTGCTGAAGTGCGCGATGTTCGTCCGTTGACTTGCATCTTAACGCTATGGAACGGCGCGGTGCCGCTGGACATAGATGAACACATGTACAACAGCTTATCGCCTACATCAAACAGAGCTGAGAATGGCTCTATGTTAGCTATGCAGTCCTAATCCTGTTTTTTTCCCTTTTTTTTTTTTGAAGTGAATTAGATTAGGACACAAACAAGTCAGGTATCCATAATACGATGTCAATTATCCTACAGTTGCATCAGGGACTTCTGCTTGCATGTCTATATGAGTAACTGTAATTTCTCTAGCTAAACACAAATCCTGCTGTTGTCCAAATTACCACAGTCTGACAAAAACAATAGAACATTAACAACAACAGAACAATGAAAATATTCACAGAGAAATATACGCTATGTAATATAGTACAAAAACCTCCAATCATCCTCCTATTCATTATAGTGTGTAATAGGAAGTTCTTTAGTTAAGTGAAAGGCGTATTCTATTTGCTCGTCTCTAGCGGCCCGTGTTTTATATACTATATTTGGACATATTTTTTGGTAGAGTTCATGGAGGGACACAAACGACTGTACTTACCCTCATTATACCTTTTACTTATTTTATATTTAATAGGCTTAAAGCAGTATGATTAAAAAGCTATTCAAAACCTTTGTACAACCATATATTTTTTTTTTACATTAGTATAAGAAATGCTAAAAAAGCGACCTCATAAATTCCCGGTTCAACACTGTCTTCTGTGAATAATATATGTATGTATTGTTACAGCCAGAAACGTGAGCAGTTGCTAATTAGCACCTGAATTTAAGCAACAAAAACCCTAAGAACTTGCTGAACTATTATCAGTTCCCGAAAAACGACGTAGTACCAGCGATCAAGCCCGCTTCTGGCCAGGTCGACCCAAGTAACCAGATCATCAGACTTGGGAACCGATCAGCTGTCCAAAGACTAGGCCAAAGACACATCAGCCACTGGTCCAACTGCTACGACAAGCGACCAGATCAGCTTTGGACGCGGACAGGTCTTAATTCCCTGTCGCCCCTAGCGCTAGAGCAAACGAGTAAAGAGAGGCCTTGACCGCGAAGAACTGGTGTCGACTGAAGTAGACTTGGCCGACCACGCGTAAACGGCTATATACCGTACGAGGTTGCCAGATCCGGACGGTAAAAACTCTACGAAGGGAAAACACCAGGTACGTGGTACGACGATAGATGGAAACGATAAAAGGGGCAAAGTCATTGGAGCCCCGTGGCGGCGGCTCGCAGCTGCTAAGGAGGTGGCCAGTCGGAAAACGTTGCATTAAGCATGCAAGGCCATTTAGTAACCGCATTTCGAAGGGCGCAGCCCCACAGAGACACATCGGTGTCGACTTAGCATGACCGGCCGAGTGTTGCGATCAGAAATGTAAACAATAGACAACAGCTAATCTGGATGCGATTAGGGTGCAGAACCGCTAGTCGCCAGCTGATGTACTGTCTTATATTTTAAATAATTTCTTTACCTTCCAATATACTTTTGAACGACGGCCGGCCTAGTCCTTCAACGTGTGCATGTATATATATATATATGTGTGCAGAATAATAAAGCTTTTTTTCACTGATTAAACTATTATAACAAAGAAGAGCTCATATATTTTGCGAAGTGACGGGTCTGCAAAGATGCTGGGCAACAACTGACGCGGATGATTGCAGTGACCCACGGATCCGCAGTAAACTTACCCATCTGTCTTGGTTCCAGATGTATGTCGTCGCTTCCGTCACGGATGGCGAGTGTATCTTAGCCAAATAGATTGCATTCCCGACCTAATCTCAGTCTCGAAAGTTGCACGCTATGCGAAATTCCTTCTAGGAACGCTGCCCCGTTACCTCATCTTTTCTCGCCTGTCTTACCCCCGCCCTCGTTTCGCGTTTACGGCGAGTGGGTGCTTATATGCAACCAAACGCATGACGGTGCACGGATTTACACAGCCATATATAAAGCCGTATATAAACGAAAAAAAAAAAAGTTTGTATAAGGGCAGACCGATACGATCACCCATGCGCTGATCGTATTAATTTGTTACTGACGAATTATCGAATACATGCCATAGAAACCACTTTGAAGAAAATGTTATTCATGAAAATTTTATTCCAAAACGTTTAGTATGGTAGCTTCGCACATTGATTGATTTCTACCTGCGTTAGTTGACGAAAACATTGGAAGGTCAGAACATTTATAAAAATGCCTGACGTCATAGCAAAAGATAAATTCGCAGTGGGCATCACCGATCCGTTCACCACAACGGTATTTGTCTGTCACTTCTCAAGAAAGAAGAAGCTCAATCAAGTTCTACAAGCCCCCGCAACTGTATTGCATGTTTGGTAGAAAACCCGACCAATTCTCGCAACTCTATAACTACATACGTGGATTGTGTAAAATGTCGGACGGGGTCTGGGACGACCGGGCACGTCATAGTAGAATATAAAACGGTTTATCTGGACGAACGAACGCTCTTAGGTAGCTAGGACCACAGAGGAGAGAACCGCAACTTGCGAGATTAAAACAACAAACAAAGGTAGCCTCGGGGTCTGACATATATCCGCTGTTCAGTTGATCGCTACGCCCCCGTACGGTTCTCGAGTTGCGCACGGCACAATTGCCGCACAAGAGAATGCCCCTGCTACGACGGACTGTTTACACGCCAGGATGTCTATCCATGGCATAGTAGACATTATCGAAAAGGCTGTACCACAAGCAGCTATTTAGAGCTGACACAGTCGTGTTCTTCTGTCCTTAAGAATTGCATTAACAGCATGGTAGAGGCGTGACAGATAATTTTGCCCATATGACCAGCTGTAAGGATTACAGGATGGGTATGGAGTGGGAAATTCAAAATCATGACCATGTATACTGATTATCCTATGAGTAGCTTAGATAAAATCTTCCTCGGATCTGTCACAGTTCGATAAGGAACAAGGAATGATTTGTTACTAAACCATTTTGATTAAATAAGATTGTACGATCTTGCGATCGCTAAAATAGACATATCCTGAAAAAACACAGCCTTGCCATAAGGGTCCATTTACAATTTTGAAGTAGGTAAGCAAACAATTAGCTATGATTTCAATACAAAATAATTGATCAGGTGTGTTTCTTTTGTTATCGACCAGATTAAGGGTGCATCGATGGCCTGAGGCTCCCCAACAAAAAGCTACGTATCGGTTATTAGACACGCAATTGGATATTTCTAGTGAATAGCTTCACGCCCTCACGGGCCATATGCATTTGCTTATGCGAAGAAGAGCAAGGACCGGAAAGTGGAAGGACAGAGGCAGACAAGAATTATTTTGCATTTGTGCTTTAGGCAAATTTCGGCAAAGTCCACTCTATATTGCGTCTGTGTTTAATATTCTATGTATCTAATGCTTATAATGTTTGCTCTAGCCTGAGGCTGTTGGACCCGTTAGCGTACGAGCCGTCAAGCTTTAGTGGCTATTCAGTCCGCACTCCTCGCATACGACTGCATAAAACGATGCCGTCTTTTTGAGACCGTTTTCGGAGAGTTCCACTGACATATGCTTCCCCAGATGAACCCCACTTCAGACAGGCACTGGCGATACCTGTCACGGCAAATGTTCACACCTATCAAATGATATGCGACATAATTGTAGATTCAGAGAAAAAGCCACGTTAAACAGATGTGCAAGGAGTGTTATGGAGGAGTTTTTAGTCCTCTATATCATTTCTACACTATACTAGCCTAACTAATAGATTAATGAAGAGATAGCTTTTATTACAGGGTTAAGTAGGTTGTCGGTTAGATCTTAAAGTAATTTTTTTAAATCAAATAAAATATCCGTTATTTAGAAACATGACTGATCTGCGTCTGAGTGCATAACCTCTGCTGTTACGGTCAACCACGTTGGAGTGGGTTTTAAGCTTCATTGAAAAAGTAATTTGTGATACACAGCCCAGTTTGTCGAATCAATAATGATCCGTACTAGCCACGATTGTTTAATACCGCTGCTGATCGAGATCATCATCATCATCATCGACTGTCCGATGCAGTGCTCACGCAACTCCAGGCGTAAAACACTGAGAACGTGTTTGGTGGTTCTTGATCACCTGAATATGAGAGGAAGAACTAATAATAATTTCGAATAATCACTATTGCTTGATTTCCTGATTGTACTAGCAGTGACCAGCCAACTAAGCAAATAGCAGAAGATTCTGAATTGAGTGTAGTATATCATATGGCATTGTTACGGTTCCAAGGCGCCATGATTGTCTTGGGAAGGTCTTGTTCTTTCGATGTCACGAAGTCCTCAACTCATCGCACAACGAAGGCCCAGAGCCTCTCTCTAGCAATGTGCTGCCTCGTGCATGCACACACAGATTCAATACGTTGGCATAGCTTTGGGCAATAGCTTTAAATAGAAGTTACTGGCAAAATTTATACCAGTAGTCGTAGCAAACATATATATCTGCAGGACAACAAAGTTAAACGATACGTAACGATTATATTATCCATTTAGACATCAATTTCAAATTAAGTTACCTTGTTGACCCAAATAATTTACGTTTTATACAATAGAGAATAGATAATTTAGAGTTTCTATAGCGGATAGGTAAGCGCACCTTTATATATCCAGTGTCCATTAGCTTTAACATACTCTTTTGCCAGAACTTACTTACTGAAATCTGTGTTAGAAATTACTTAGATACCTACTAGTAGGTGGCGGGGAGGCGGTTGCTTCTATTACAATGCGTTACGAATTCGGGTTCGTTTTGCTCTGCAATGCAGATCTGCACTGGATTGCCTCTAACATAGACCAGGCGTGTGAGCCATGTTACCTGACCGACCCAGCCCTTAGTGCTGCTGCTGTTGCTATGTTAAAAGGCTCAAAGTTAAAGCCTTCTCGCTGCTCTGACTGTGCCCACATCGCGTGGCCACCTTAGAGCGTAATCAGCTTTGAGAGCCTCTTATCGTTTCTCCCAGTTGGCCGCCCTGGCAGTCGCAAGGAGGTTACCTAGAAGTAATTTTTAGGTGGTTACTTCCTCAAAGTGCGTTTTTACTTTGAAAATGAACCGTTTTACATGAGCTTTACCTTATCTCTGTTTCGGTCAAAATGGTCAATGATTGAAGGTCATTTCGGGCTCCTTTCGGCGAAAGTGTGCTATGACAACCGTCTGGGGCCATTTCGCAGTATAGGCTACCGAATTATTATATGTATTATTACATATTACAATGGTCAGAATGGCGACATTAATTTATGCTGTGATAGAATCAGCTTAGAAAATCTCCCGTTGAGCTTTGCCGCTTGTGTTCGTGCCGCCCATATCGCTAGGACGCATTCAAAAGTTACAACGTCCAAGGATTTGAGTTTTTTTTTTGTGTCGTCTCACCATCTTCCCTAGGCGTATCCATTTATATATATATATATATATATATATATCGTATATATATGCTCGTTTGAGCTATAGTTGAAACTATCCCGTGGGACGTCGTAATATTCTGTAAAAGGCTTTTGTTCAAGCGAGTAAACAAAGTAATTCCAAGCTTGTAGTGCAACGATGGTAATGCTTTACCTAAAGTTAATATCTTTAACTTTAATACTTAAGTCATTATGTTTAGGGATTGATTTTATTCTAAATTCCGTACGATTTTCGCTTGCGAAATTGTTTTATGTCATAATTTGTTATTTAAATATATGTCGCAATTGAAATGTTGCAGGGAAGCTGTTGTCTCTAAATGTATCTCAATCGCCATATTGCAACACGCTAGGGGGTGCTATGGAATATTCCATCGATTCAGCAGAGACAGAAATGGCATGTCACACAGATGCCACGACAAATGATCACATAAAAACTAGACGTAGCGGGATTCCCACGATGCCTGTATTTCTATGGGGTGGCGAGGAAGTAACGTCTGGATCACGGACACACACACTCATAACGATTAGCCAAGTGAACGACCTCACAAATAAATCTATTCGATCAAGGTAAATAGAGCGGTCCCATTTCGATTATGAATATCTAACATTTTAGAGCGGTTATAGCAAAAAAAAACCTAGCTTTATCACAAATAATATTCTAATAAATATCTGTCTTTAGCCTAATTGGACTCCAAAAAAATTCCCATATCGAAATATGTCTTCGCCAGCATATAAAGCCAAATGTTCCATTGTAGTGCACGAGCAGTCGCATAAAGAGGCAGCACTTCTATTTTTTTTTTTCAACATTTATAAAAGCATTAGTTTTGCCTCATCTCAACTGCCTGACAAAGTGGATACGATTCAGTTAATCTATCGATAAAAGCTACAGAAGTAACAGTTGGAATAGCGCAGCGTCTCTGATACACGTCTCTGAGTGGCGCGCCGTCTACAAGCTTCTGTACCACGTAATAATTGATCCCGTGACTGCGTGCCCGGTCACCGCTTCACCATGTTATGTAAAGCACCTGCGCGACGAATCAGACCGTCAAAGCGGAACTGCCAAAGCTAGACCCTCAACGCCATGACAACAACGAACGGAGTCAACCTTATCTCTATCGTACAATCTTGCCGTCGTCTTCTTTTAGTCCGTATGAATGAAGGTGAGCGGAGACCGTATAGGGGGGCGCACTTTTCTCTCGTTGTTGTTTCGATGACCGGGAGCCGCCGTGACGGCAATTGCAATTTGTTACACCTCTTCCCCGTGTGGCCTGGTCAATTTTTATGTATATCCGATTTGGTTTGTCCACAACGATTGGGACAATGAAAATTGCCTTTTTCAAAGTGGTACGATTCCTATTTGCAGTGTAGGGTGTGCGACTGTTCGATGACTGAGGTCTCCACTCAGAACGTCTTCCTATACATGTTAGACCAATGCAACTAACTATATGTCACTAAAATAATGTGTTTTTCTTCTTTTTTGTTAAGTGATAATTATTATATATATTTGACATTTTTAACTTTATTAGCAGAGCTATAAATAGGGCCTTGTGCGAACCCTCACTGTGCTCTACATAAAGTGTATAGACGCTGTCCATAGCATTGTATAAACTATATTTTTATATTGTACGAATACCATTGGCGCTCTCGAGTTTTTATTATGAACCTTTTAACTGCAGTCAGTTATAATTGTTATTTAAATATTAGATACCTTAGATAATATTGTACCGTTTATATAATTGCTAATGCATCCGTCTTAATGATCCGTTAAAAACATGCCTATATGATTGAATACTGAAGACTGAAGTTACTAACTTTCCAGTTATTTAATGGGCGTAATCGTCACAGTATAGTGGTGTTTATTTTACACGAACTGTGGCGTTTACACCTGTCGATGTAACATGTGTACGATTTTAAAGTACACACACACACACACACACACACACACACGAAAAAAAAATCTAGACATTTAGATTTGCTAGTTGCTCGCTAGACCTACTGATAAGCATTTAGAATTACGAAGTTTGCATTCACCGCGTGCCGCGTGCTTCCTGAAATCTTTGCGTCGTGCACGCCAGTAGCTGCCGATACCCAAGTGGCGACGAATTACGTCTGTTGGGTTCGTTATTTATGCTGGTCAGACTAATAATTGAAAGTGCGTATGTATAAAGGGAATCCTTGCACGGCCTAGTCAAGACCAGAAGGAACTGTTTCTTCCGAACAATCTGAAACAATCATTTTATGACCAAATAAACAGATTCTCTATCTATGAATAGTGCAGGCTTTTAAGTGTCTGACCTCGAATCCATATCCGCTCTCTCAGGTGGTTCATCTTCATTGCAGGATTACCACTCGACGTCGCGCGTCTTACCACATCAACTATCTGCTCCGTTCAAACTCTTATTGAAAATGTATTCCATGACTGGGCGCGGAAATGTCTATGTTTTGCATGAAAAACTTGTGCAATACATCACATAACCGAGCTATTTTCTCAAGAGGCGAATCCCTTTGTCTTGGACCACATCCTTACCGAAGCGACATACCCTCGTCGACGGACGTGTCTATTACGCGGTACAGAAAAATAGGGCGCAATGGAAGCCATCGAGCTGAATTTATGTCAGCAAGTAGATTTCGATATACCGACCAACCGGGTACCGTATAAAGCGCGGCAGCGTGCCATATTTGCATGTCTAATGTGGGGTAGTCAGACTTGAAGTTCGCTCGTTACCTTAAACTGGGTGCCATTACGGTCAGCGTCGTTACCTTTGACATCGTTACGTTCTAATGCGGAAGGAATTCCTATTGCGCTACCATATAACTTCCATAAAATCTGTTCAGCAATAATATTAGACTCGTGTTAGATTTTATATTACTGGCAAATGGCAAGCATGCACATATATATGCGGGTTGGCCAATATTATAAAAGCAATTCTATACTGCGACAAGTTAACAAATAGGACCCATTTATCTATACACGAATATATCGATAATGTGGAAAGAAATGTATTTATATTTCCCCGCAGCCTCTCATTCTTTTTGTCCGGCCACCTACATGTATATACTGTCCTGCCTGCCTGCCTGCCTGCCTGCCTGCCTGCCTGCCTTTGCTTATCTAGTGGTACACTTTTCTGAGGTTTTGTGTATCGTCACATTTGCGCTTCACCGCACTTGGCCATCAGCGGTCCTGGTCCAGACGCAACCCCCTCGAGAGATGACTCTCTGTCACGCGACCTGAACAACTGCAGATCGGGCCTCCGTGAGGCCGTTGGAGTGGGATCTGTCCGCTTGAACGGTGTAGTTACAAAGAAAGAAACTGGGTACAGTGTGTAAGGCAACATATGTACCCGGTCGGATGAGCGTCTTAGCAAGGCCTTAGATAAGGATAGCATGACGCATGCTGACCATAAAGGCAGCTACTTTATCTAGAATTGGACGTTCACATTGTGGGTGTGAGAATCTATAAGCTAATGGTTGACACAACCTAAGGCCGGCGGTATAGATAAGACACACCTGGTTATACAAAAGGAATAAAGACGATTGTTAAAATTGCATTAAATTTACATACGCAGTCGATGTATAATCATCTATTAGAAATAGAGTAGAGAAGACGACTCAAATGAACATAGCGGTCGTTATTATACAGGCATGTATACGACTTTGATAGCCATTTCTAGATTTATGGCGGTTTAGAAAGAGCTGTATGTATCAAAGAAGTAATCGTTCCCAAAAGTAGGCCTATGAAACAGAGATCGTAGGTCGAGACGCCTCATGAGTTTTGTCTTACAGAATCCCAAATGGGATATTTCGGTTTTGGTAATCGTTCTCTTAAACCTTTATATGGACAACCCTGAACTTCTTCTATGAGAGAAGCATTTTCACTCGTTTGCCTGTTGGTGGAGTCTCTGAGAATAACATAGTTGTCTTTATACAGTATCGGCAGAATAGGAAAATGTAAAAGCGCAAAAAGACGCCTGCTTGACTTCAATACCAAAACCTGCTCGTTAGAATAGTCATAATCATAGGGTAGAGAGATTTCCTACATTATGTATCTAGTATAGTGTAGCTCTAAAAAATAACAAAACTAGACCTGAAGCCCTTTGCCCTAAGCTATTTCTTTCACTCTAATAATATCGTCAAAGTCCAACTCATGTTCTATGATAATCGAATGGATGGATGATCTGTCGAGTCAAAGATTAGGTCTGTTTCAATTAAATATGAAGGACTTGTCTATTGTGTAGGCTCCAACGACCCTCTTTGTGGGCCGCATTTAAAATGGATTATTTCTTTTCGAATGCTTCTGTGTGCCAGTAATTTTTTAATAGCGTCAGTTAAAGATAACGGTAGCTATGTCCCCTGCACAACGTTATACCTAATGTAGCATCGAGAAAATGCTCAGGGGCATAAGTGGATACTGATGAAGCTATTTAAGGCCGACAGGGAAAATGGGTTAACGAAGTGAACAATTTGTGCGGCTGGCGGCATTTAGGTAGGTCATTTTCAATATCTGAGGCAGTCAAATTTGAGAGACGAGATCTATACTCTATGCTTTGAAGCATAATAGTCTAGCATCTACCACTGACAATGATAATAAAACGTTCATAAAACGTATGTATACCAGGCGACAACCGTGGCACCGCGATACATAGGGCTGTGTCCAAACTAGATATCTCTTGTAGGTGACGGGTTTGGATTTGAGCTCGTATCGGTCCAGACTGGCTTTCAGAGTACTCGAAGATAGCCATTTGCAATTGAAGAAAAGAGATCTACACAAAACAAGACATACCTGATAGAATTGTATTGTTAGATGTAGCTTATTTTAAGCTTTTTCAAATAGCATATCGTTAAAATAGTATTTACTATTCTACGAAAGATTACCACTTGACACTGAAGGAGAACGAAACCACTCCGAAATACGCTATGAGCAGGCAGCCTCGTTTCGAAGACGGGCCCATGAGCTTAGGCTCAACCCTAACCGCCATAATATGTATTTTACGCGTTGAGGCAAGGTATGTCGCTGGGTTTAATAGGGCTATGTACGGCACTGTTTTTCTTTGAACAGTACAGAGCACCGGCACGTTTCTAAAAGAGCACTTGGTTTATATGTAGTATACGTAGTTGCGCTAAGTGACGAAGTCCAGTAGAGAGGCTTCCTCTATGGCCAAACCCCACTTGGTTTCCCGATCTGCTTTTTTGGGGGCGCTGTAAAGGACAAAGTTTTCGAACAGAGACGGGGAACCATCAATGAAAGCGACTACATAGCATGTAATACATGTACATGGAGAGATCTAAGAGACTCCGCAGTAATCCACGTCAGAGTGTTTCAAACAAATTACGAAAACGGTGACGTGATTACGTGACGACGATGGTGGCCATTTTGAGCATTTAGTACAGTGTTGTAATGCCGATATTGTAAAATGATAATTATCATTGTTTGCGTATCTGTTATAATTCTAGGCCTGCTTTAACTTTAGCTGCTAATTTTCTCGGATCAACCTTTAACCTTACCCGCCACATGATAAAGCGTAACTATGGGAGGATTGCGCAAAAATTTCTCCGCTCAACAAAGTAGAAATGATGGTAGGCTACGAACGATAGCTATGCAAATTAACATACGTCAGTACTGGGAATTTTTCGAAAGGCTGAAACAGGATCAGTGCACAAAGCGATGTGTACTTTATAGTTATATTTCTATTCTAACAGATATTTAAGTTTACTATTTTAGAGTAAAGCTTCTTGCTTTTAGACAAGTGCTTTTGCGAAGTCTACAAGCCATCTATTGGCGTTTGGTGTACGAAGCTTCCGAAAGCTCTTCAGCTATTACCACTGCCGCTGTGGTCTGTTGCGCTTGACTTCGCTGGCTGCATTATTTAGTACAGTAGACTCCACACCCACCCACGAAAACGAACGCTCATTAATCATTAGACCTTAGGCGAAATCAGGCCAGGAGTCGATATCCTTTCTTCAGACTGACAGATTTGGCGTGTTTCGCCAATACAGCGGGTCAGCAATAAAAATAGCCAGACGAGCTCTTTTTAATATTTTTCTACAACCGTTTGCCCTGGTCCTCCTGTGGCGATTGACGCTCCTTTTTCTCGGGGCTGCTGCGGGTCACCGTTGATCCCTCAATTCAAAGTCAATATTGGGTTTGACAAAGGAACCGCTTATTGGTCGAAAGCACGCAAGTGCCAGTGTTTTATGAGCGTCATATAAAAGTTCGACATGGTTTCGCGCCTTTGTTGCAAAGTGTTCGGTTCATGCGCAAATTGTCAACTGGTTGAAAATCGCCACGCGCTATTTTCTGGACCGTTTTCGATGTGTTTCACTCTTTGGCCTTTTTCTTTTTTTTTTTAGGTTTTTAGGTTAGGAGGATTTTAGGTTTGCAATAGTCTAACTTGTACCGCACACCAAAACACAGTTACTACCATATTACAGTACGTTTGGCAAAAGGAAGGTGCGTCAGAAGAGATGACGCTCACTCAGTTACGAATCCGTATAAGAATATAATGGGAACGCTGCTCTATAGTAGTCGTCTCCTTCAATTAGCTCTTTGATGCGCAGGAAGCTGATGGCCATAACAGACAGAAATGTAATGCTACTATAGCTTCCTTAACTTAGGTTTGCGTATGAACGCGTTGCTGAAAATGCTTATGGTAAAGCCTTCAGGGCAGGCACAGATTGTCAGAGGTGACCACGCGAGATTCTGATCTCGTCTGCGCGTCCATTCATAGCTCGTCAGCGATTAAAGGGAACAAACAATGGAAAAGCTTTTGTTATGATGCCGGCTTTTGTCGTGCCACGGCTGCTTCTCGAATTTAACCACTCGTTGCGATGTCGCATCACAGAAAGTTAAAAAGAAAAAAAGACTAACATTCAACCTAAAAATAGCAACAAATACAATAGCGGTAGCAACAAATACAGTTCTATAGCGGCTTGTATTGATTACTTCCTCGCGCAGCATTAACACAGCGGCATATTAGTTAAAGGCAGTGTACTTGCATAATGGGATCTGGCAGCCAATATATGTAGAGAAAGGATTCTATATACATAAAAAGTTGTAACATTTCCTTTATTATCCTCGAACTGCCGTTAGAGTCCTTCTTGTGTGCGTTCATACATTCACAACTTTTTGCATCGTTAAACGAATCTGGGAACGTATTATCGTTACTCTATGATAGAAGCTCTGCCGACCAGCTGACTCCCAGGCAGGCCATGGTAACTTTTGGCCTACGCAGAAAGAGACGTAGACGTACCTATTCCTCATGGGAAGTGGCGCGAATTCTAACCATTGGGAACGATATCCTTTACAGTATCTTATCTTATCTTACAGTATTAGTCTGTCCAACAGGGATCAGTAATAATACAAACGATAATAGGGTCTCATGTTTTGGGCCCCTAGCAAATCCCACCACCACCGCGAGTCTAACCTACAGAATCTATGCATATATATGCATAAAGCTACCGCGCGATCCAATGGTAAAATATTTTGTCCATTCGATATATTTAGCCACTGTCACCGGTTTGTGTTGCAACGGAGCTCATATTATTAATTCAGTCCTTGCCGCAATCGTAGTTGATGTAAGTTGTCAATAAACTTGCCTATTTTCGCGCTTTCTTGCCAATCCTTTCGCTTTCTTTCATGCTTGCGATAATTTCACTAGGCGCTATACAAGCTCGGTGCTGTGTTTATTTTTACTACTATTACCGTTACTGTTCTATATTTTTGATAAATGAGCATTTTCTTTTGGCCCTCAACGTTCCAATTTAACTATCGTTTTATGCAAATGGTGTACTATCTACGTACTTATCTGCTGGCTTTAGCCGCTTCGGTGAAAGTTTTCGACTAACCTATTGTCTATCAGGTTTGCCCCCTCTCGTGGCCAGCCTCAGCTCTATCGATACCAGTTCTGCTCTGTTCTGTCTGGCTTCTGCTGTCGAATAGTATATGTATGCTTTTTGTCTTCGCTAATACGATCACGTAGGGAGTTCTTATCTGGGCCATATAGTATCGCGCAACAGTGAATAGACCTCTGTGTACTTCTCCGTTTTAAGATTCACTAGCTCGTAATTCACTATGATATATAACAACCAGTCACAGCGATCTTCGTCTTCGGTTCCTGTTTGGCGCGGAAGAGAGAAATTAGATTTAGACGCTACCCGGTGTGGAGCGTTACCGTCAGCTAAAACGTCGACGCAGAAGGGCAGATGCACGGTGCAATACGCAGTAGACATAGCGACATTTGAGTAGTATTAAAATATCCGAGGCATTTCTAAGGAGTTGGGCGGTTATCGTACATCGAAATTTTTCGCGCACAACCGTTCACAGCTCCTCTTGACTGCGTTGATCAATAAGCGTATTCTCCTGTTTAGCCTCCTTCTTGGAGGATTTGACAGAGTGCACGCGCATACCATGCGGCGGCCTTTACTCCTGTAGTCCCAGAAGCCGCCTAGAGCGTCTACGGTACGGAGACCGAAAGTGTTGTCGATTTCCGTCTTGTGGTTGGCATATCGTTACACATTGCTTTCTGAGTTACGCAGTGGACGTTTCATTGCTCAATGATGCGAACTGCAACGTGCTCCACATAGCATAATTTAGGATTCGCCTGAGCCTCAGATCAGGCGCGATGCCAATCGTGCGTTCAACGTGTTTCACATATTAGCAGGACTCCCGCTACACGAAGTGCGGCGAATTAAACAGCCGTAGTAGATCTCTATCTTCGTCCCCACCTAAAAGGACGCCAACTCAATATCCAAATGGACCTTCCCTAATGGTCGAGACGGCAGTTTCTCAGCCTTCAACACTGGCGTACTCAGGGGTACGCCACCCACATTTTCCGTAAGCAATCAGTGCTGTGTCGTGGGTTAGACTCTAGTTTAAGACTAAATGGATCAGATTAATATCAAGTTATATGCTAGATTAAGGTAATGCACGCCTTTCTTTGCGTAGCATTCGCTTGGAGTTTTTGAGGATTGCCTCAGACTACGAGCTCCTTCCGATACGAAACGAAATATGTGTTCCTCGGTTACCATTACACAATTACGGGCAGAAAAATAAGGCCAATCAATTCCTCTACAGAATATACTCAGCAGAATGGTTCTTGTCGAACCTGCCACCATTCAGAGCTGCGAAGATAGCAATCATTTGCGTTTGGGTATCTAATAGACATATACACAATATATGCACGTTTACATATATGTTGGGTTATCAAAAAGAATACTGACCGCTTTTGTAGCTAGATGGCTTCTAGGTCGCATATTTCAGATAGTCTGAGTCACGTTGGATCTGCATTGATGTCATCTGAAGGCTCGAGACTGGCATGTTGACATTTTTACAACGCGGACTTAAGCCCTAAGAATCAATGCGATTTCTCCAGAGGTTCGTTGTGTTTGCAAGCTATTTTACGGTAAGGACACAGATACTTTTCAAGCTCACGAAAATTGTCAATATACGTTATTGTTAGATACCACCTAAAAGTTGTTTTGTCGCTTCCGTCCTAGCCAAATTTCAATGCAAAGACTGCTGATCGTAAACTAATGAAGTTATTTTGAAGGTAAGTAAGGCCAAGACTTGAGTGGCCATGATACCGTCAAAGAGTTTTCAATCATTTGAGAAAGCTTCCACAAAAAGAAGCTCGACGTTTGGAAGCCAGACCGATCGACGAAAAAGCATTCACTCGCTCTGATTTTCATCTACGAAGCACTACAGAAACGTACAATCGATTTATCTCTAAATCGGATGATCAAAGTGGCCTATGTGCAATGAGACTGCACAAACAGGACATGCCACCAAAGATGATGACGTTATGTATTGGGGGGGGGGGGGGATTAGAAAAGGACCGTGCGTCAATTACTGACGCTAGGCAATACGTTTCGTTCTATTTACATATGAATATCAACAACCAACAAGGCTAAAATACAGCAAGCCACTGAAAAAAAATCGGACGAGGCTACCGAAGACAAAAGGCGTAGTCTTGTGTCTTCACGACGCCAGATTTTTAATTACTTGGTAAAAAGTAAGATGGTAAAGTTCAGTGTATCCGCCAGGCAGCCCGGATCTTGCAACTAGCTTCAATGAACAGATACAAAAATGACCTTTTACAATTTCTCGCCGCGAGGCCACAGACGTTCCGCGAAAGCGGGACGACGCTGCCGTTACCACAAAAATGGTAGAAGGCTATCGATGAAAATAACGCATATTTAATCTAGCAATATTATTCTGAAATGAAAAAAGGAAAATATTTCCATTTTGGGTTTGAGACCAAGTCAATACTTTTTTCAACGATCCAATATAATGTTATAGTGGTATACCGCTTATGTTAACTATTCAAACTATCACTATTATATGAGGAACTGTCCTTATTCTAGGGCATTGTTTAGTATTGTTCCTAATTGGTTCTCGACGGCGTGAACAAACCTGGCAATAGCGCACGTATAGAAGGCGCTCGACCGACTGAGGCTGCATCGCTAAGCGAGGCTGTTAACGCCGTTCCAATAGTCAAACGAAGCCTGATAAGCACAGATAGGAAACATGCTGTTCAACTATAGCCTATATGAACATTGGGCCAAATAAAACTTTACTATATTTCTTCGAATTCATTGATGCTATATAGATTGTCTTAAAATTAAATTACATTTTTCTTTGCTAACTCCGTTACTCTGCTCTGCTCGCATAGAACACAGATATCGATTCCCGTTTACGCTGAAGTCCTTGTCTGAGCGATAAAGAAAGCAATTGCAAAATGGCCCCTATGACTTCGGTGGGCTCCTTTACGCATTGTTCAAAAGAGTGGAATATAAATTCGCGAGCCATCGTCTGAGAGAACCACTCTGCCCGATGACTTTTGAGCCTGCGTCAACGTGTCGAGCAAATGTACGCGCTTATTCAAACCTTCGAGAATTTCTAAGCTACTCTACCCGGAGTTAATTAATCTCTGCGTATTTGGTAAGGCCATTTATTATTATTATTATTATGTACTAGGTAACGTGCGTATAAGTTCAGGCCTTCTTAACGAACTCATGCGTTGTAAAAAGCATCTGATAACTTAAAAAAAAAATATGAAAGATACGATCGTGAACAGGAAGAAACAGTTTCGATATGGCTTGATGGAGTGAGATACGGGTGCGTCAGCAATTGAATTGACAAACTGTATTTCTGAACGTTTTCGATCTAGGAGCGTTGAATTTCTTAGGAAAATCATTGAAATCACGTGAATCGCTTTGCGGACAAAGGTAGCGAACGCACGATTTCTCTTCAAGTGAGCGTTTAGTCAAGCGCAACCTGACGTCGATCCGGTGCGCGCGCTTTTCATTGGTGATCATTATCGCCATCACACGCAAGTGGAGGATAGCAAAGTCGAGCCATTTGTCCTTATAAATTGCTCTCCGGAAGAGAGGGTGACCTTAAAGTTTTCCGGGAGTGGACACATCAGCTCCAGATATAGCAGGTGTGCTATGTTGGGCTATTTCGAAGTGCACGCAGGTTCCGTTGAAGTATGGGAAATCCCGGTGCTTTCATTCCGCAACTGTCTCTAGCAGCAGCGGCCGTCGCGATAGAGGAGTGATGGGCGCGTTAAGTGGAACATCGCGGACCTTCACTTTAATGTGTCGGTGAAACGAGCCGGTGATATCAAACACAGGTCTTGCCGCTAATGGCGTCGTCCTTAAACGGACTCAACCATTGAAAGGAGACAAAAAAAGACGGTCAGAGAGTAGATGATTGATGAAATGTATTACTTCGCCATTATCTATGGGGGAAAAAGAAGTGTTGATAAGTGAACGGTACACACTGTCGCGTATTCAATACAGCTAACTAAAACTAGCGTTTGTAATCTTTTCTTAGCATGCCATACAACTGTATGAGTTAACAGTGAGTTGAGTGCTCACCTATGCCAACTACTTATAAATTATATTTTATGTCCTTCCTAGGTTCGTTGTTTAGTGAGAACCGCGTGCTTAGTTGTAGCGCCACAGAACGGCCGCGCTCAGGACAACGGAAATACACTTGGGGTACCAACGTCCTGACGACCACCACAGATTATACATAGTTAAGAAAAGCGCGACCTTCTAGCTTACATTTGCCATTATGCTGTTGACAAACACAATGTAATTGTTCGCATTAAACTTGCCAGGAAGATAATTTTCTACGTTCACAATCACTATGGTAGAAGATTTGCATTTCGTAAGTCGATTATTCTGATTCAAAATAGGGTTGAAATTGCCGGCACAAACAATACGGAACGATATCTTACGAAACGATGGGAAGACGAGGCACAGAACTTCAACTTCGAAATAAAGACGCTATTATACAACGAAGCCAGTTCTCTGTAATTGGCTTCCTGTCTTCAAAAGCAACACAAACCATCCCTCCGCAGAAGAGAATGTTTGCCATTTATAGAATCTCTTATAAATATATAAATTATATAACATCACAATTGCAAGCTATCTTTTTTTTTTCGATACGAGGTTACAAGGCTTCTGCGAGGAACGATCACGGTTTCTGCGAACTCGGGCGGTTAAGTGGCGAAGCTCAAGCGTACCTCGCGACGAATCAGAGTAAATATTGAGAGTATTAGAATAAATGAAACAGCTTAATCTCGCTTTTACAATAGAGAAAAACAGACAGTGGTCCTTAATAAGCTATTATTTTCCTTATAATGGCAAAAAAAAACACCCCAACTTTTAAGAATTTTTTCCTATCTGTGCCCAGCTGTGTGACAGTGGGGTGTCGGCTTTTTTATGAGCACTGCGTGCATTGTTCCAGTACGTCCGACCCCATAGTTAATCGCGAATGAGTCTATTTCAAGTGTAAACAAGCTTAAATTGGATTACTATTCACCCGTTCATTATTCGAGTCTGTCTCTTGTACTACTAGCAAGTCACATATATCCATCCATACAGCATTCTCTCTGGTAACAGCACGAGATATTTCCATGAACAGACAACGATACGCCCCTAATTAGGGTCTAAAGCAGCCAGAAAGCGCCGTAAACATCTGAAAATCAGGCTAGCAATAAATAATTACCGAAAGTAAATTTTCAGTGAGACCATATCCGTTTAAGGAACTCTTTTTTGTCCTTCGAATTTCGAAAAAAGTAATTTATTTCAATATCTTTCAACCGGTGTGTATGGTACGAGGTGCTGTTTCTTTCGAAGTCGAGTGCGACATCTGACAGCGCTCGAATGACAGACTTCGGGTTTTCTAGCCCGCGGCAATGCGACAATCAGAGACGACATTACCTCAATTAATACTAACATCACGCTAATTATACTTCGTTTCAGAGTGAATGGTTTCGACGTGGCATCTCAGCTATCCTCAGACGGTTAGGAACTCGCAACAATTTCTGATAGAATCATATACGGGCCCAACCCACACTAGTAGGTCCCCGGGCAACAGACCTTCACGCAGGTTTGCAAGCGGTCACTTCAACGTCAGCCATGCAATCTATACAACAATGCGTATATCATTTCGATAGAAGGTTCTCTTGTTCTCCAGGTACAGGACAAAAGCCACCGTACTAGGACATCTATCCCTTTATTTTTCCCACCGAACTTATATAACGTAATAATTAACAATGGCCCATGGCGTCAGTTGACCTAGCATTTCGTCACAGCAAGCGGTTCCGATTAGTAAAATAGGTCAGCCATCGCATCTTGTCAGTACATAGAGACGATCGAACTATTTCTTCCTTTTCGTTCGTCAGTACCAATATATATATATATATATATATATATATATATATATATATATATATATATTCACTCATTAACAATAATCAGAATTCTACTAAAGGCACCTTCAAGAAAGCATATCAGGAGCATGTGAGAATGATTCGATCGGCAAATGTTGTTAGCTACACGTAATTTATGCCGACGAAATTCGCTGTCAATGCTTTACTATCAGTTGGGTTAAGCCATCAGTTAGGTGTAGGCTTCAGGCCACTCTACTTACGTATCCATTGTTTATAGGTTCCCTGTTCCGCCCATGGCGGTAAAGCTGCCAAGCGAACAAGTTACAGTTTAGTGCTATACTGTTAAAGCAACCTGCGACCCTTATCTGCTTAATACGAGCTATTCCCCGCAAGAAAAAGGTCTACCCCTTTTAATAAGCTATGTTAAATGCAGTTGAATATGATGAAAGCGGTGCAAACGAATCAGCTCCCTAACAGCTAAGTTCGCATACACGAACGTGTAGATACGGTTCTTCTGATAGGGACCAATGAATCGTTGCCTTATTTCCTGTTTCCGGCCCTGCTCTTATCAATTAATTGGCAGCGTGTCATGGATCACTTAGGATTGACGTTAGTTAAGGGGCGTCAACAACTGCAATAAGATACACCCATTGATGCGGTGCAGACCAGTATCGCGCTGTCGAACTAAACAAAGGAATGGGAGCAGAAAAACAGAATGGGTTGGACAAAGGAACTGTCTACCCGACGAGCTATTGAAGGTTTTGTTATTTGTAAAAGACGCTTGGTACGAGTTTACTCTACTATAGCTTGACTGACGCTTCGTCACTTAGGGTTTTATCAGTACGTGTAGTCTGGCTGACTCTTTTTTTCCAATATGAAAGTTGATACTGAAAAAATCTTTTCTTCGATGTTTTCTTCATGGCAGTTACAGCTTCCCAAAACCTGTGTTATTCCAACTGACAACATGATCAACCTAATATTAATATAACACCCTTGAGCTGGCAGATGAAAAAGAGAACCGTGCGTATACGGTAAAGCTGCACTCGGTCCGTGAGGGCACGGGTTGATGCTGGGTGGTCTACGCCAAGGTCGATGCGCTCCCACGACCGATGTCTGGAACAGGGCGATCGAACAAATATAAACCTCCGAGTGAACATCATCACCAGTCAATGGTAGAGAAATATAAGCATAAAATGGTAGCCACGGGCTCGGCTTAGGCAATAAGAATAATAAGAACATTGGCCATAATCATGCGAACCGTCAAATTGGCTCTTATATTTATCATAAATTCAATTAGTAGTATTTGTTTTTGGGATACCACGACGGTACTAGTCGAACAAATAACTATAATTAGGTAAAAAAAAAAATAGTAATATATTTTCCAAGGCAAATAATAATCTGAATAAATGGATATAATAATAAATATAAAAAGAAACAGAAAATCAAGATAATGTTTTTCGAGGTTTCACGGTGTTATCGCCCCTTCCAACCGTCTGAAAGTGTCTATCGTCGAGTTCAATGGTGTACGAGATCCTCAACTTATTTTGGAAGGCGAAAGCAATACCATCTGCTCAAAGCTAAAAGGATTTAAAGCTAAAAGAAAGATAAAGGCGGATTTTCGAATCTAGGATGATAATAATCCAGTTTTTATAATCTTCAGGAAGTATATTTTCTTTTTCCTTAGCGTCTGTATGGCGAATCATTATAGGCGAAATGCGTGTAGCGGCCTGAGTTAACCGATTTGGGGAAGAGCCAAAGATAAATCCTGCCGGAAAGATAAACTTTTGTTTTTAGAAAAATCTCCATTCGGGATATTTTTACTCACAGATATCGAAGATTGGATGTGTGTATTTGAGTGAATATGGCGAAATTGTTGACTTAGAGGACATTTTGAAGCTGTGTGTCAATTTGCTACCTAAAAGACGAGCATATTAACCGTAATGGTTATTCGGCCAATATTATTCCGATATTTACTCTTCAATCGCAAATTTGAACAGCACAGCCGGTCCCGACAAGATCTTCGTTTATCCGGCGAATAGCTAGATACGCATTGGACACGGATGTTACCTAACGTCGTCCTGTCAGGTTTTTCCCCAATCCAGCCTAGACACAACACAACTCACTTCTGCGTCGCCTGAACCTGAGTCCTGAACCAAAACGAGTTCCCGTTAGTCCACGACATCCTGTTGCCTCGCGACAGTTACCGTTGTTGCCCCAACGGGATTTTCTTGTGAGATCTACCCCACCATTATTCTGTTTCAATAAAGCATTGTTATATCATTTAAGTCCATTACATTTTTGCATTATCCCGTTATCATGCTTTAACTATGGAACTGTGTCACCTTGCTTTGCGTTGTCGATTATTTGGATTTCAGTATTCAGACCTGTCATGTGCTGCACGCCCTATGACCTTGCAGCAGGTGTTAATTGTCAATTAGCCATTTTGAAAAAGTCTATGTTGATTTCCGCACGCTTGTTTCAATAAGGTAGTGCCTACATCACCGTTGACACGCTGCCCCTTGCAATTATTCCACTATCTCAAAGTGAAGCTGACTCTTATGTTCGTGTAAACCTTGGACCGCCTAAGGACCCCCAGCAAGGAAGCAATGTAAAAACATTAAATATATTCAAGACATCGCTAGCCGCTTGTTGGTGAAAACACTGCTAGGCTTGTCAAGAGAAAATAGGCAACAAGGCAAGGGTTGCTACAACACATACATGCGACGTTTTGATTGTTATACGACAGTTTTCCCTATAAGCTTATGAACTCCCTATTGAACACAATAGATTTCCTGTTGATACGTAAATTCAAGGCCTTAAATCTGGAACTTGTTAATCAGTTCAGAAAATTTCGCGCGGAAAATTTGGTCGGCTCCATTGAAGTGTGTTCGTTATATTTCTCCAGCCTTGCAAGACGGCAATTAGTCACAGATATTTGTTAAATACAACGATCCCTTTAGCTATGCAAACAAAAGTACTCTGACACCTTAATCGAAATAGTCCTGAAATTGTTGTTGACAAACACGCCTGTGTTACTATGTTTCCTTTCGACGCGTAGCACACACTTTCCAACAGAGACAAACCTAAACGGTAAGTTCAACCTCTTTCCCGCTGCCAGGCTCACGGCGTGTAGATATGTGACGCGAATCTGAGACTATAATACAAAGGTCGCGGTTGCACTATCGTGATGCGTTGAAGATACTTAGTACAAGTGCTCCTGCAGCTGTTTGGTACAAAGATGAGCTGATGAGGAAGTACATTTTTCCTCGACGAGCGTTGTTGTATTCTACAGTTGAATAGCTTCTATCAAGACAAAATGAGACGATCTTTGTTATTGCAAGGCAAGCCTGTGACTGCTGTGCCCGGACCAGGCTGAAGTTGATTGATCAATACGGGATTTGGGCAGGCCACGCTGTCACGGGAGTGAAATATTGCTCTGAGACACTCGCTCGGATGTCCGACGCTCGCTCATGGCAATTCTTGAGCGGCACCCAGCAGGTCTTCACTCCTATCGTTGACGACCGGGCGTGCAAAATGACTACGCTTACTTGTCTTGACTTTACAAGCAAGTTCCGTATTTCGTACGATCTGCTTTCATTGAATACTCTTGAAAAGCTAAAGTGGAACAAACATTTACTACGAGAATATCAGGTACGATTGCGCTTTTAACAACAGCCTTTAACGGTATTTCTATGACAATTTCTAAAGATTCGAGTGTGATGTGACAATATTTAAATGTGATCTTACGACAAAATACGACCATTGGCGCTAAACTTTTCTTGCTAACACATTGGCAGAACTAGACAAGCCGGTGTTTAACTTAAGTATTAACTGTATCTATTGTTATCAAGCGGCCAATGCGATGCAATTGCTCGCGGTTTTTCTAAGTTCATGCCTCGTGATACATCGTTCACTGTGTTTTTCCATATTACTAAAAGGGCAGATAGATTTATTTCGCGGTGTGAACGATGGCTCGCAAGGTGATCTTGGTCACCAGTTCTTATGAATACGTTTCTAGTAAATGCCTGAACAACAAACCCAACCCATTTACAAATGTTTTCCGCTAACTTCGCACGCGGAGCACAATTCAGTCATATAGGATTCATCACAGGCCGCATAGAGCGGCGGTTGAACGCGTGGGCCAACATGTCGCCACCGTCATATACAATATGAGTAACTGCTCGTTCGTTATTGCCCGCTCGTTCTAAAAGCTCTTGCGTTCGAACACTGTATACCGTAATAATTCTATATACAGTATCCTTTATATATTTCCGAACTCATAGCACAGAGTCGAACTCATCTAGCTAATCTGCGCTTTAGGATACCTTGCGGTCTCCGTTAGCGCTGTCATAAAACGAGCAATTTTACATAAAATAAGCTTCTGCTGCACTTGTGTAAGCTCGTATCGACAGTGTAACCGGGGGTTATTCTGATTTGACCTTTTCCACCAACAGGTTCTACTCCGTTCGACGAAGCTCGGCGATCTTCCCACCAATCATCTTTAGCGTCGTTTGCTACTGACCAACTCTGATTTTTGCTGCCTCTCAGCTGTTGTTATGCTTTGGCAACCGCATTCGTCTGTCACTGCACAGCCTAAAATACGACACAGTCAAAAAAAGAGCTTATTTAGATTATCATACTCAAAACTGAGGAGGGCGATTTGTTTTCCTAGCTGGGCTGTTTCGTCAATGGGGCACTGTGTGTGAGCTATCTTTGATTTTCGCTGAAAAGCTGACATTTCGTACTTGATGCGTAATTCGACCATTGTCGACAATATGTCCCACTTTATTACTTTTTTCACTCTATGACGTATTGCTCGAAGAACACTGGAGAGTAGGTTTCACGGTGGCCGTTTGACGTGGGAGTTGCGGCTTGCGTGAGGTTGCTATTAATATGAATAAGGAAGAAGAATTTTTCCTCCGTTGTCTAGCGTCGCTAATAAAATAAATTTATAAAAATAAAATAAAACAATTAATATTCATAATAGAAAGGGCCAAATATATTACTGTGCTAACTTCTATTTGTTTGGCTATATGACAGTTAAGATACCCGATTGGCTTGCTGATTCTGTGCATATATAAATTTTCGCTAGAAAATGCTCCTTTCGTTTTAAGCGTTTTCTTTACTTACTTATCGACCAGCAGTCAGTACTAGATCTACGCGGTAGCGAACCGCGGCACTGAGGAAAAAGGTTTTTACCTTTTTGCTCTGGCATAAGCCCGACTTTTCTCAAAAGTATCATGTTCATCTAATTTTTTTTTCGTCTTCTAGCAAGGGAACCTTGATTTAAAGTTTGAATATATTAAAATTTTAGATTTTTTGAGACCGACAGAAAGGCAAAATATGATCAGCTCGCTTTCTCCTTGCCGTGTAACGATTTAGGTGTAAGTAGTTTTTAGAAAGCAGAAATTTTGAATCGGAAGTACAGTTAGCGTGATGTAGAATACGTTATGCCGTTTTTGCTTTCGTTTCGGCTGCGTTTACCGAAAGGGTATCCTGGGTGAATCTATATAAGAGGGACAAAGTTTGGCAGAAACGCCGGTTTATGGCTTGCGAGATCATCACTCGTGTCAACTTCAGTGCCTTAACGAGGTAGCTCGGAGTCATCTGCTGCCTGTAGGTATGCTGATTGTCGCACAATTGAGAGACGAGACCGTCTGTTCTCAGATTTTTCCACAACCATTGTGTCAATGACGCTGTAGCCGGAAAGTTGGGTGGCTGAATTAAAGAAGTGCGATGCAGTCTCCACTGAATGGCTATGCAGCCGAAGCTCCCATCACTTTAGTAATTATGTATTACACATAATATACGTACCGGAAAATGTCGACGAAACTACTGCAACCGTCCGCTGTCAAGACAAACTGCGCGTTACCAATGTAGACAATATTATATCAAACAATGAAATACTCTATATATTGACACCAATTAGATATGATAGCCTTTTACATCGTTTCGGAAATCTGAACTTCGGGTTACATAGTGAAGTAGCGGCAGTTAGCTTGTCGTCGGATCCTGTCCCTGTTGTCATTCGTTCGTGTCGCTAGGTAACTTCTAGCTAACGACGAAACGGTCCCACAGAACCTAGGAAACTATCTGGGCCAGCCTAAAACTTTTCGTGAATAACGAGCCGCCTCCTTCCAACCCGCTTATGCGCCATTCAACGCCACTCGCCGACAGAGAACCTCTCACAGAGTCCCGGTTCGGCTAGCTCCCGTGTTCGCAGCTGGCGTCTCTCCACCTTCATCAGGTTGAACACTGTGATTAGTGTCCGTTTCTCAGGTAGTCCAAGGTGACCATCTGCCCAATGTCTGCGCGTACGTCAGATGGCCCCGGACGCACGGTGCCATACTCGACTTACCAGTGCTTCTATCCGGAATTAGCAGCAGCAGTAGCAGTAGCAGCAGCAGCAGCAACAGCAACAACAACAGCAGCGGCAGATCAGCCCAGAACAGCCGTCCGCTGCCAGCCGTGTCATAACTGATCTGCAGCTGTCAGTTCTTTGCTTGAAAAGTTCTTGGCCAAAGCGACTTCCTGTTCGTACTGAGCTGTTGAATCCAGCAACGCGTTGGCACACAGTGGATGATTGACGAGCTTCAATTACCATTGAAAATCCAAAGTATATTAGAACACGGAACGGCTATTGCTGCGAATTCAGAAATAACTACCATATCCATCCACAAAACTCTGCTGATTTTCCACCAATACTGCTTACTTGACTTAGACTTCTCGCCAGCAGGCATGGATGCAAAATTAGATTAATGGCAGTTTTCTACGCGCGTATATTTATCATCGCGTATTTGCTGTTTTCTTATTTTGCAATGTGCAGAAATACGTTACTGTACTTTTTATGATAAGGACAAGGATCATGCGGACAAAGAAATGATGTATCGCCTGTGATAGCAGTATAGTGTATGCGCCTTGCTTAATAGTCCGAAGGACCCACACTCCATCTGTGGAACAATCGGACAGCAGCACTGCACAAATACGTTCTACAGCTGGTAGTGGCGTCCTCGAATTTTTTACTCCATGGGAGGGTGTCACAATCAATGTGAGGGAAGCGTCGTCGTCGTCGTCTTTGTGATCGATGAATAAACGAAGCTAGCATTTGGGAAGTATTAGCATCAATTTCAATATACAGCCATCAAAACATATACGTGACTATAGGCAGACTGGCGTTGACCCACCGAGATATCAGTATTCATAGCCCGAGCACAATCTTTTGCTCAGCTGGTTAGGATCTCTATTTTGTTTACAGTCTCGATCAGTTAAAGTTCGATCAAATGTGTCCGGCCGATAACGCAATAGCAATCTACCTATGAAGTGCGGGAAGTTGCTACCCTCCTCTCGATATCGAACAGCCGTACAGAAGTTAAAAACAACTAGATTTAGCAAGATAAATTAATGTAATGGCTGGATACCTCGTTTTTCACATTGTTTTTGCTCAGTTTTTTTAAAGGGCTCGGGTCTAGATGGGTATTACTGATTAGTTAGTGTCACCTGCATCTACGTCGTGATCTTTCACTAACCCGGCATCTGGCTATACACATACAACGCTATCTTCTTCTCGACGAGAAAGCCGTGTTGTGATTTACGGTAGATAGAACCTCCGCTGTGGTCTTCGCGAGGCGAGGTATTTGCATACGTCGTTGGCTGCAAATTACCCCGTCACCGTAGCGGGGGTTCCAGCTTTTCGCACGCTCTACTGCTCCATTGCGTCGCCTGACGCAAATTCACCTATCGCCACCCGCGGCTTTCTCCATGCGTGGAATTACACATAGTGTTACACGCAGCCACATGGTACCATTGAAATGGAGCACCACATTTTGCTTCAACTGGCAGCGTTGTGCGAGCGAGAATATCTGTACTAAACTCTTACACGCCAACGATCGTTAGCGGGGTGCTGTTCAGGACGGTCAATGGCGAAAATGTGGAATGATCCGACTGATGTAGTCCCGCGCTGGCCTGCGCCGTATGTCGGATGCTTCGTAGAGGCGTTGGGCTCATTCAAAATAGGCAGAAACAATCGGGCAATTGAAGATAAGAACATAGTTAAAAACAGGGAACAGCCAAAAAGTAGGTTGAAATTTCGGAACACTAAAATACTTGAAATATAAGGACACCTTCAAAAAGCTTATTAAATCAATATGTAGCCCCAATATGCTACGAACATGCGCAGTATGCAAAAACGATCTAAGACGGTATTTTCCTAAGTTGGCGTAATGATACAAGGAGTTTAACATGATATCCTTGTGGAAAAATTAAAAAAAAAATACCCTACATTAGATTAGTTGAACAATGCAAATACATATCTCGATGGAATACATCGGTTATAGTAATAACCAGCTAATCCTGGTTACAGGAGATTTTCCATTATCAAAGGTAAATACGTTACGAATGCAGCGCAGAGACCAGAGTATCCTGCAAAGCAGGAGAAAGATTTACGTGGCCTCTAAGAGCAATATAAGATTCGGTCATTTGCATCTCACTCGAGATAGTGATGTGCTAGTTTTCAGGCATGTGGTCAGAATTTCAGTAGAAAGAAAGAAAGAAAGAAAGAAAGAAAGAAAGTGTCCCGAAATTGTTTAAATAGAGATGAACTCAGGTGGGCCTAGAACTGTTCCCTGACTGACGCGCCTTTTTGGGTAGCTGTACCTCCCTATGTTAACATGATGAAAAAGATCTATCTGCAGAACCATTACCAGCATTGAGTTCTCCATAGTTCCCTTGTGAGAAAGAATATTTATAAGTGTTCCAAGCCCAAAATAGTCGAAAGCATAAGCAGCATCAAGAAATGTAGCTAACGTTGCATTCTGACATATTACAACATGTTGGGCAAGCCGCTAAATCACAACCGGTCTCCTTTCCCGGTGCAATAACCAGAACAAAGGTCGTCTTGCTAAGGACAAACGAGGTTTAAATGGCCAAGTAATTGATAAGGGAAATGCATTATGACTATTGGACGATAAAGGCTTAAATTATTTTATAGCCTTTTGCCTTTCTAGATAAAGGCTACCAAAGCAGGCTTATACTGAACAAAGAACGACAGTGCACGTAAACAAGTTAAATGCGTATTTAAGCGACAAGGGTACGTAGCAAATGCGACGACTCTTTATCTCAGTACGTAATCTGCTTAACGAGTTTTACATACTTTAACTATTTTAGCTGCACTGATATTTGAATAAAAGAGAGCATTCGCGGGAATTGCAGTTCTGGCGTCAGTCTGAGCATCTGTTGGCAAAATGTACTTCATCTGAAAACAACGCTAGCAAAGTTAGCAGTGGCAAATTTCTGTGCGATATGGGGGGAAAAGGTAAAGGAGGGCCATTATTGCTACAAGAAGAAACTTTTTTCCTTTCAATCAGCCATCTCCGGCAGAGCTGTTACTGCTCCTGCCAGGTTTGAATTTTAATGAAATGTGGCTGTACGAACTTTTTTTTTTTATTCCATTACCATTAAAATATTGGACTTTGTTAACAGCGATTCTATTTCATAGAACAATTTTGGAGGCTTACAGTGATACTCAACGTGGAGCGTTCATTAAAGGCAGTTACGTCATGATCCAGGAGGAACATCTCCAAAGGGAAGAACGGTGACAAACGTAAGAGAGGTAAATGGACCGCTTAATTTGATATAAACGAGTAAAGGCTTTGTATGCTTTCCTATCAGAAAGTTATGGTATTTTTCATAGGCTAATGCATTAAGTTCCGAGAAAGTTTGGGCCGTGTTAGAAAGGACCGATACCTTAGATCCAGCGTACACCGACTGAGAGCAATGATGCACTGAAGGTGTGGAAAAAGTCACATCGTCGAGCACAAATATGATCAAAACAATCGAACAAATTGGCCAAGAAATTTTTTCTAAAAATTAAATTAAGGTCACCGGTTAAAAGTGTAGAGCGATTCTCTAATAGGGATGTCGCTATGTGTTCAATTGTTGTGGGAAACTTATCGACGTCGTTTCTCTGATTTAGCTAGCTTTCTAGAATTTGGCCAACAAGTTCTCTATTTCAAATGATCCCCCACAACCAGTTCCCGATGCATCAATAGACGGCACTTGACAGCAGATAAAGGTTTCATCAAATTAAAGGCCTTCGTTATGCAGCAGGTAAACTGCTATTTCACCTCAAATTTGATTCTTTACAACAGGAAATGGCATAGAATCGTTACCATCCAAACGTGGCCATGTGTGGTGCCTCGAGGACAGAACCTTAAGTAAACAAGTAAGAAGCAACCTGAAGAAGGAGATGAGTAGAAAAATACGGATGGAAAGAAGACCCGATTCTCTTTTGAGTGCCAAGTCTATTGATGTTACCGTCAAGTATTTAAACGCTTGTGGTTGTGAGGCATAGGAATGTTTCCAATATGTCATAATAGGACAGGAGCTGGACATTGGTACAAAATTAAAACCATAATCATAATCACTTGTATTGTCTTCTAACAGAAATAGGTCTAGGTAAGAACTTGATTCATGTAATTATTACCAGAGAGGACACTCAGTGCTCGACAGTGTCTAACAGCAGGAAGACAATTGAAAACTACATCAATTGTTGTACGTATCATATATGGGCGGCTAAAGTTAGCCATAGTACCACCGGAAACACTATTATACTAATACAAAATGTGTTATTACGGACTATATTGGGATTGTTTTTTAGGTGTTAAAAGGGAAGAAAGACGATTATTACAAATACATGCTCGCATACACTACATGTACACCCACTATTTAAATCGGTAGATTCTATTCTGTAGGACGTATACCCTTGTGTGTCTGCGTAGTAATAAAGGTTTCGTAATTATAGATGCGTAGCAGTTGATTGTTGTTTGCCTTCCCTTGATCGTACGTGCAGTGATCGTATACTTGGAGGAGGACATATGGAGGATATAAAAGGACAGATCCTTTGTATTTTCTCATCTAATATAGAAAGCTGGACAGTATTTCTAATTATTTTTTTCGCCTCATTCTAGTCGTTGCTAGATTGTTGGTAATTTCGAAAGGAATCCTATTGGCACTCTCCGGAAAATGTGAGTTTCCTAGAATAATAAACTAATCGGCCCTCTCTGCTCGATCCAAACCCAAAGTTAGGTTTGTGTTCGTTATAGACTCCCTATCCTACTATCGTTATATGGCGCTTAAATTGGGACTTTATAAGCAGCATTTATCCGTTAGAATTACTATCGATAGAATTCTCTTCGTTTCAAATTGTTTTTGTGTGCACGGTGCGACCAACGTGGGCTTTCAAATGTTGATCTTGGCAAGTCAATTGGGCTAATTCTTCTAGTAATACCTGCTTTAACCAGTGTTAAGCGGAAGTTTGTCGAACGAGCAAACGATTCGCGAGAAAACTCTTGCGGTGGCAGAGCAAATTGCATTCGTTGAAAAGTTCTACGACACCGATCTGCCATGTACCCATTAACCGTCACTGACGTATGCTGAAAAAGCTCTTTGTCGTCCTAAATGACGCCGTTCATTTCCAGAAGTTTGACGGCCCGAGTCTGACTATTCGCTACGGCATTTTTCCACCGAGTGGTAGCTTCGTTGGGCCGCTTAAAAAGACAATCACTACGTGCTCCAATCTGCCATTCACAAAAGTAGTAGCGCCCTTCGTCGCGCGCCCGCCAAGCTTGAAATGCTGCTCAGCAAATTTTGCACCCTTTACAAACGATGCTAGGTAGGATCAGCACGGTATATTGACATCATCTATCTGATTTTTAAGTACGAAACAGTGCGCGGACAACTGTAAAGCACCCGATGATTTTGGGCTTAACATCTACTTGTCAAACACGAATAAACAGACCGTGATGATGATGTTTATTTCGCAAGGAACACTAACAATCAGTAGCTTATGGCTAATATCATCTAAAAATTTTGTGAGTTGTTTCATGAAGCCTTCAGGTGTATGTATATATATATATATATATATATATATATATATATATACATATATGTATTTGAGCATGTTTGGGTTTTACGGATTCGCTAAATTTGGCCTTGTTGTTCTGCACTAGCTTATACGCCAGGTGCCGCTGGGCGTCGTTCTTGAATGGTATAGGCGGCGGCGGCGACGGCGGCGGCGGCTGATGGGCCCTACCACTGTCAACCTTAAATTGAATATTTATTCAGACTAGTGGTCTATTGAGAATTCGAAGACAGCCTGCAACAAGTCACCAACCTCAGTCTAATGCACAATTCATTTAAGCAACGATTTTTTCAAAGATAGATGCTTTGCACCTGTTTCAGGACGTATATCTACAGAAGATGCAGCAGCCTAGAGGGAGGTCTCTTATTGGAAACGCTTGGAAACTTTCACGGCATGTACCCTGAGCACATGTCCACCGTTCGTTACATATATTGCCTCGCACTCTTGAGTTTTTCCTCTGCGTCTTCTCTCAGCCGTCACCATATTGACTATATAAACATACTTTGAACTCTAAATATGTTGTCTTCAACGAGGGTGACACTGACAACGACTGAAAGATAAATTTACAGGTTTCGTTGGTGCTCCGTATTCTGAAAATCGCGTAAACACCGCAGCTGTTCGCCCCTCGCATTTCGTTGTTAGCAAAACAGCGTGTACCACCCTGTATTTATGCCACGATGTATCGTTTTATTTCCGTACCGGATCGCCTCCGTAGTTGTTGTACGATTGGTCGCAAGGAAAAGAGAGTAGTTTTGAACATTTGGCGAAGTGACTTTAGCCCACGGTGACTCTATTGAACCATCGGAACAGAGACACTGATGAGTCCGATGCAAAAATTTACTTCTAATGTCGTCGACGAAGCTCTACATCAATGTGAGAGTGGACTGTGGCGGGGTCTATGAATTAGATCTATATATTATTTAGTTCTATAAATTAGTCAACCTTCTAGCCCCTGTCGAGCTCATTTTCACTGTCAGCATCTGAGTCACCCAGTCTCGAAGATTTTTCACCTTTGACAGTATGTGGTATAGAACCATTCCTTGAGGATATAGTATTTGAATCACGGACAAACATGATTGAGTGTCTTCGTTGGACCTGACTCGGTTGGCTTCACCCGGAACATTTTCATACGAATTCTTACCGCAATATCATTTAGCCAGATCGAACTACCTCGTGCGACTGCGAAGAGGAATCGACACGAAAAACATTGAAACACACTTAAGGATACCGCATTGGTCATTTAAGTCAATTGCGTCATTCATGTTTCCGAGACAGAAGGTGCTCGGTTGAACGCTTTTTCCGTTTGGTCGGATGCGACCTACAGACAAAACGTTTCGAAGTCCTATAATTCAATATAAGATAAAGAAGCTGTCAATCGTATCGTTAATTTTGGATGTGACAGTTGAGCAACAAGACATTCCCTATCCGGTTCTTTTGTTGTCACCTTTGGTCAGCTGAAGTATAGGCCCAGACCTTGTGGGGTTAATAGGTGATTGTTGACTTGAAGAAATATCTATAGGTATATGCTTCCACAAGCACAAAAAGCGCTGGTTCACCTGGAAATACTGTGTTATTTTACCCTATTTACATATGCTGCTTCTCCGCTCACGGTTTCGCTAAATAGGGTTCTTTTTTATTCGAACGAATATGATATAAGTGGACCAATAACCGATTTATGGATAGGCTAGCAATAACGAGCCAGTACTATGAATATCTTAGGTAGCATCTGAATTATGTATGCGATCTTACGGCTCAACTTTGAGGACATAGCCTAGAGCTCGAGATGATTTCTATGAACACATCTATCTGCGATTTGATTCATTAATACTCTTTTGTTACTAGAATATTTAAAATCTCACATGTGCTACAATGTGTCACATTCTGATTGCGTTATATATATAGATGAGTTAACATGTTTAGTACATAATCTTCCTTCTAGGTGATATGATCTCATCATTCACGCGGATTTTATACTGAATCCGTTGCCATGCTTCTGCATAGTCTTCTGACAACTCATACAGACAACATACTGAAGACAAACGGCCGCAGAAAGTAATGTTACGTATGCGTACTCCACGAAATAGCAGTGGCTAGGTGTTACTGCCTAGTTTCGATATTGAACTAATTCTGAGAATCCCTCGACGTCTGAAGCATGAAGAGCAAAGATCTACGGCGATCAGTAATAAAGGAGTTAGTTACTCTATGGTACGCACAGACTATTACGAATTACTAAACAGTGTGTTCGATGCTATTGTTAAAAACGATGATGCAGATAGCGTCAACGCTATGCACATTTAATAAGCCAATAATTCTCGCTATCGAATATCCGAAACCGATATTCCGATAATTCGTATATCCATTCGATAGAGCAGAACGGTGATCGTTATGAACGAATCGTGACCAAATAGAGTTCAAAGTTTAACCTAATGGGTTTGCACCAGCCGTCATCCCCCTTTCGGTTCCCAGTCCCCCGACCGCTAAGAAAGACCCACTACCGCGACGCGCTGTTTCTTCGTTGACGCTCAAAAGGGACGATCCCTTTAGGTCAGGACAACTTGGATGAGATCCTACTCTAGTCGAAGAATAGGAACACTTACAGAATCTACAGACGAAAGCCTTTCAATTCTAAACTTATAAAGCAAGACTTGCCCGCAATTCCGTTCGAGCCATACGAACGCTCTTTTGGAAGAATTTCTTATGAAAGTTTGTCGTCGTTTGCCGGTGCTTAGCAAATCACGCCGATTTATTGGCTCAACCCAAAATGACTCTACCTACAGCAACAATAATCGGCATGGCTATATTTTTTTTTTTGTTCTTATTTTACTTCGTTCAGCTACAGATGTTTGTGGCAGATTTGTAACTATTCGTCAGCAATCACAGCACTGCTCGCAACTTCTAAGTCACTTGCTCGATAGCCATGTAACATTAGCGTATGCTGTTTTGCTCATTTACGAAAGGTTAATATATAACTAATGTCGACTGACAATTCTGCTGCGCGTGTTAATTGGTTCTATTTGTCCACTGCAAGCACGACCCAGTTGACGCGTCTTCCTTTCCTTTCCTTCCGCTGACCGAGTTCAAGCAACGAGGCAACCCAGCGCAAACATCGAGGCTCGCTTGAGACGAGAAGGGGTAGTAGGACGACGACGGCCATTGCTTTGTCCCCCCCGTCAATTGGGGGAACGCGCCACGGAGTGGAGGGGGGTCGAGAAGAAAAGCGAGGATTCAGGCCGGGAAGTGGCAAATGCCAAGTCGGCGGCAGGCGTTCTGTAAACATCGCACTGTCGCCCAGCAACAAGCTGTACGGGGCGCGCTGCTGCTACGGCTGACGACCAGGCGGGTGAGCTGGGACGATGAATAGCCGAACAGACATAGTTGTGCTACTGCCGGACATTGGTCACAGGGAAACGGGGGCGAGGAGAAGGGGCTAATTAATTGAATCTCCTCCTGCTTCTTTTATCATCAACCTCGTCCTCTTGTTCACGTTGAGTCAATCTAGTCGTCACTCTTTGCAGCAGCCATGTTTACTTGTTCCATGGCATTAGGTTCTGCCCCGATCGGCTATAGATAGATAGGCTAACAGTAACAGCAGCAATAGAACTTTATTTGATTCGATTTGTACAATGGTAAGTAAATAGTATAGATAATAAGAAGAAGTTTGTTCGCCTATTTAATAATAATAAACAATATATGCCTGTGTAACTGGAGCTACATGGGAAATGTGAGATAATGTAGCACACGATGCGTATACTATAAACGACGTGAGTAAAGACGCCTGCCTCAAATCAAGACTGATTTTATCGTTTGTGCCGTTTATAGGAAGTTTATAAAAGATGTCTGAACATGTAAAGGTAATATGGCAAAATCGATGGACATTACTCGACGAGAAATGTCTGAATCTATTCAACTACCAGCAAAGCAACCACCCAACAGTGTCCGGCCTACGCCCACAACCAAAGTGAAAATGTAGGATCTAGTAACGCCAAGCCACAGTCGTGCATATAAGCTAAACAACTCGTGTTATGATCGTGAATGCGTCTGATTCTGCTCTGCATACTCGGTGGTCATCAAACTATGCTCCGAAAACGCTTTACGGCAGGTACTCAGTAGCCACGATTCTACCTCCTTCTAAATGATCAGACACTGCATGTAGGACGCGGTATTTTTGCGTCGAAAATATCACGCTGTTGGAGAGCTTTAAACTGTGAGCAGGCATGCTGTGCGTGACAAGTACGCCTTTTCGAACACGGTATGCCTGTGACAACACATGCAGATAGCGACATCTGACATAATCTCACGGCATACCTCACGCGACTACTATTAAAAGTCACTTTAGAATGGAAAAATAGCTTCGCGCATTCCCTGTCGCCGCTGTCCGTTATGCTATAAGGATTCAAATGGATGCAAATCCAAAACAAAACGCGAGATATATAAGAGAAATGACAGGGTCCAACCGCTGGAAACTGACGATTCGGCGACAGAAAAGTATATATAACTACGGTCCGTGTTGTATTTATGTAATATATACGTCTGCTTCGCTCGTCTGTGCCGAACGACGGGGTACTTGCATTCCACGTGTAATTTTTCCAACAAAGATTCCGTACATTGGCGGTGACATGTTGATGACGTAACCCGCGTGAATGATACGCACGCGAATGTGCGACCCGTCTCTCATCACCCCACCCTGACTTAGGCCTGGGCAACAACTTTCGCGACGTGCGGGGTGCTACTGTGGAAAACGCAGAAGGATGGACTACCCTGGCCAGAGCGCCCGACGCCGGGTGGTTGTCTTTTCGGAGACCGGCTTTATCGGCAAAGCCGGGCGTGGGCAAATATTGGCAGCTCGAATATTGAACAACCAGGCTCTTGGGCTGGCTAGACCCCGACAACACTTTTTGCAACAACAGCACGGTCTTGGACCCACAAGGTAATTTGAATGGCGTTGCGCCTGAGACCTTGCTGACCGTAGTGTTTAGCACGAAAGCGACTGAAAGAAGCATGGAGGAAACGGAAAAACCGAACGATTCTAGCAGATACGAGGAGAGGCGCTCCGTAACCATTTGGATAGTTCACTCCACCAGTTCACTCACCTGGAGGTAGGCTACACCGGTTTTTATATGGTGAATGGTGGAGCATATGTAGTGTGCGCTAGCCCCCAAAAGTAGCTGGCGTTTTTTGTTACAACCTCATCTATGGCCCCGTACGGGTGCCAGAGTGCAATGGGGGGCTTTTACTACGGCCAGGGCTGACGCGCAGCGAGCCAGAAAACGGAGAACGAAATGAGCGCAATATTCTACACTCAGTAGCATGAATAAAAGCACCTTCTCGGACGTGCAGCGGATTCGTAAAATCATAGTCTATTTTTGCAAAAGAGGGCGTCGGCGGCTCTACGGACGTCTGGGAAGGACGACGCTCGTAATTCGGTTTTTGCTTGCCAATGCCACGACTGCAGGCTTGCTCGTGCATTCTCGCTGAGACAGCTCTCTTCGAGAAGTAATAAGACATCAGTATGCAATCCTTGTTAAGCTCGAACGGCCTTGATGGAAGAGAGCAAATGTTGCCGGCCTGGTCAATCTGGGGAGAATCGGCCGGAGATTCTGCAGCCCGGAATGGTATCATCATGGCTCCCCAAAATAAAAGTCGACTGGCCCTTCCATCCTCCGACGGCAAGACGGCCTGGCCATTTCTCTAGGGTATTGTCACCATCGGGGCCCAGGGTGGACTCGCTAAGGAATCCAGGGCCATCACCGTTACGTGCTGATCCCCTACGGAGTGTAGCCACAGTCTGCGTTTCTGCGATTGATAAGTTTTTCAAAAATGCTGCAATATGGGTTCACTCATCAGGGCCCCTTCAAAGTGAAAAATGTTTCCTGCTGAAGCGCAGCCCACGCGAAGGGAACGTCTCCTTTATTAAAATTATGATTACATGACAACATTACAACAACACTGCGGCGGTTTTGCGACCTTGGCGAAGTTCCATACGAACCGGTAGCGATGAGACTACAGCGCTAGTAAGCTTCGTAACTTACAAGCAGTAGTAGGTGATGTTAGGGCGTCTGTCGCCGCGATCTTCGCTGTATCAGTAAAGATCTCCAGCGGCAAAACCCTATGTTCGTGAATACTGTCTTTCGTCTACCGAATGAACACTTCAGCTCCTTTCAACTAGCGGCACTGAGGACAGAGTGTACTTCCCGGACATGGTATAGATTCTTCTCGAACCTCTGAGATAATACCGTTAGGCCATCGAGGTAGATCAGGGCCATACGGTTTACCTGATACTCGATTTATCAACCGGCCGGGGCATTGGCCGACCCGAAATGCATTCGGTTGGATTGATCTAGACCCTCTGAAGTACAACCTACGGTTTACTCTCATGGGTGCCGTGGGTGTCTGCCAAGAGCCATTCGCCAGCTTCAAGGTAGGAAATACCTGAATTTCTCCTTTCCTTAGTGGGAAGACCGCAGAGGTCTATGGATTAGACAAGAAAGAGCTTGATCACGTTATCATCTAACATTTATTGTACCCCCATTGCGATGCAAACCTGTTGCGTTGATGCGACTCTCCGCGGATGTAGGTACAGGGGAGGATGGTCACCGATGGGTACAGTATAACTGACAAAGTTCGTTTCAGATCGTTTTCCCTGCTTCCCGACTAGAAGTCTGAACCCATCACGTAACAGTCTCATGCGGTGCTTCCGGTCGCACCGATTTAGGCTGTTTCCGGTATGTAATTTGAATGTTTTCGTTGATAAACGCAGGGGCATGTCGAAGACATCCGACCCAGTGAATGGTACGCGTGGGGTAACAAGAGGAACGTATCAAAGACTCCTGACCTAATAAATAGCGCACTTTGAGCTGACTTTCTCTTACTAGCCCACAAGTCTTAAGCTCAGCCTAGCCTGGTACCTTTCGTCGTTCAAGATTGGCAACGGAGACTTTACATGCTGCTTCCAGCTTAATAATTCCGTGATATATGGGGTCACAAAAATTCTTGTAGTATATACGTACGCGATCCCATCTACCTGAACCGTGCATTTCGCTAACGTGACCGTGATGACTAGTCACTCTGACGACTTCGAAGATACCAAATGGCCTTCGTTGCCCAGAATGAAACGAGAACGGCTCAGCGCACACTATAATGTATCCATTGGTTCATATTTTGCTAGAACAAAGCCGTTTGTTAGGAACGGCCATCCAAGTTGGCAACGACTGTTGATACCATCATCTAGTTCCCCCTGATTTTCCGCCTGATTCACACCCTTGGCGACAGCTAGTAGTTGCTGTCCGGCGTCGACCTCAACAGCAAAGCTCAACAGCCCGCTTTCCAACCATGCATCGACAGAAGCCTGGCCGAGACGGCTCTTCCGCACGCCGTATCTTTGCGCCAACGTACATTAGCACTTAACCCGAAACTGGTTCCGTCCCAATACGCGTCGATACGACAGCGCGTGAGGCCAGACCGAACAGACCCATCATTGTTGGCTTTTCCTAGTTCCTGGTTCTGCGACGTATAATGCCGGGCGTCCTGGATCAAGGCACCATACAAGGTTGGATTAACCACCGCGACAAAGCTCGCAAACGAAATCGACTCCTCTTGTTTTTTTTTATATTGAACGATCGTCGAACTCGTCCATCAGAGTTCATCTAACCTTGATGAACCCCTTGAACGTCTCCTCTCCCGTCCTCATCAGCTCGAAAGCCTTAAAATAGGCGACAATATCTAGCTCATAACATGCTAGTGCTACATAAATACACTCCCATGCGTCGCACCGTCTGGTGTCGTGAACACTGTCGATGCGTCCTTAAAGGTGCCGCGCTCTCCAACACTAGCATTAAAATCCCGTCGAATCGATATACCTTTGAATTTTACCCCCGGCCGCTAAGTTTGCAACGAGCAAAGGTTCGATCGCAAAAGACTGATGGTTGATCGGCCGGCAAGAGGGTATTGTATATACGCGGCCGGCCGGAAGGAGGAACACATTTATTATATTTATATTATATGAAAAAATCTATATTTAACTCAATACAGCGCAATTTATTTATTTCTTTTTTTTTTTAATAAAAATGTCCGTGTATCTAATATTCGGTTCATACATACCTACTATTCGAACCCTGCTATAAGATGTTCGCCTGTAGATAAGAATTTGTTTCTATCGGCGCTTTTGTTTTCCTGTTTATTATATAGTAGAGCTTATTCTGTAGGCTGCGTATATGGCCTGCATTTCACTGGCAAGGCCACCACACATCGCGCACAGGGCGCGCGTGCCATCGCTGGGCGCGCGTGCCATCGTAGGTTATGGCAGGCTGTGTACGGCAAACGAACATGGCCATCGTGGCAATCGGCTGAAGAGGGCCCGCCTCCCGAGGGAGAGGGCACAACGTGCCAAGGCGGGCTCAGAACGAGGCTATTCTGGCGAGTAGGCGCCTGCACACGTAACGTCGTCCATGCACGTACGCTGTCTGATCAGCAGCATCTAGACAGCAGCAACAACCGTAGACAGTTCTGACGGGTAAGATCGCGTGCCATTTCCTAGCATCAGTTAGAGTTTAGGAGTGATCGAACATAAAGCAAGCTTTCAGAGAATGAGTTCTACAATAGTGAACCATTGAATACTGTAGGGCTGTTGTCATCGAATAATAGCCCATGGTCATGCACAGGATGAGAGGACTCTGGGATGGTTCACCTTAATTATATTGCATTGCGTTTGCGAGCAGTATCGCGGACCAAACGGTTATTACTAAGATTATGTGACAGCATGGGAGCGGCGGGAAGAGTGTTGGAGCTTCGGACAATCGTCTTGCTTGCACTCTGTCCACACGGTGAGTCACTTGATTTTGCTGTTTGCTACAAGCGTGCCTACATCTATGGTATCGTATGTTAATGTTAAGTTAATTTGTGTTTATATATATGATTTACGCTAGGACTTTTTTTAGGTTAGAGCAATTTTTTAAGGTAAAAACGAGCTCGCTGCCATTTTAATTGAATAGTCGTTTCAACCGCTTTATGTTGCTTAGTTAGCTTAGAATTGATTATCCGACGAATTTCAGAATCACTGACAAACTGGAATGACTGGTGGACGTACGAAGGCATTTCAGGTAAGAAATCCCAGGAAGTTACTCTCTCTAGTAAAACCAATATTTAGTCACCGTCGATAGTCAGAATTATGTTAGTGATTAGAATGGATGATATCTGTATATTAAACCACGCTGGTTAACTCTCTAGGTCCGGATTTCTGGGGCAAACTGAACCCAGGACTGTGGGGCCTATGTAGCACAGGTCGACGACAGTCGCCAATTAACATCGAGCCACAGAGACTTCTATTCGATCCCCAACTGCAGGGCCTGCAGGTCGGCAAGGCTCGAGTGCGCGGAATCCTTCATAATACTGGACAAGGTGTCGTGTTTCGTTTGGACACTCTAGACGGTTCTTCTAGTGCCAATTTGGCCGTGCAGTCGGAGACCTCTGGTCACATGGTCGAACATATACAGCATCTGAGCGGAATCAAAAATGACATTGTTTCCTTGGTTAATATTAGCGGCGGGCCATTATCATATTCGTATCGAGTCTACGAAATTCAGCTTCATTTCGGAAGACATGACCATCAAGGCTCTGAACATCTCCTTGCAGGATTTGCTTTCCCGGCTGAGGTAAGCCTTAGTCTGAGACCTTCGATAGGGTTGTGTATTAGCTGAAACATTTAGGTACATAGAAACCTATCGGATGCTAAGAGTACACACTATCTCCTTTTTTCTCGAGTACTCGGTATATAGGGTACGTTGAACATCGCACAAAATGTTATAGCTTCCAATGTGTTTTGATTCTGATTCATTTTTATTAACAACAAACAAGTAATTTATATATTCTTTTTTTTTTTTTTTTTTTGGATAACCATATTAGTAACCTATACGATAGGGTCCTATATTCTCCCAATATATCAACTTATAGCTGTGATAGAGCACAGTCGCCAATGTAAACGGGATACTATTCACAAAAACTGAACAAAGAATATTATTTTGGTAGCAATTAAAATTCAAATATTGAACCCACTAAATTCTTCCCAAAAAAAAGAGTCTGCAAGAGAGGTTAGTGCTTTCGAAGATCGTACATTGCACGATAGAAACGTCGCATCCTCGAGGATCTTTGCGTTATCCCATAGCAAGGCTTGAATCGGATTTGTTGGTTCTTCGCCTGAGGCGCCTATGAAGGATTCGCGTAGAAAAGGTCCCCAATGTAATAGCTGACGACACGTTGGACATAAAAAACACCTCGACTCTTTATGGGCCGTAGCAGGTAGGTTTGCCGTGTAGTAGTACTACCCAGCGCGTGAAGCGCGAACACTTCGGCGTTCGGTCCTATAAGGTTCAGTCTGCCCAAAACTTTAGACCTATAAGCCGTACGAAGCATCATGCATCCGCTGCATGTGCTTAGTTCTTACGAAATTAAGGTACATTTCACCCTGATTGGAGCGTTGAACAACAAAGGTCCGTATATAGGCACATGAGAACATCTACCTCATTTGCGATGACGTGCTCTGAATTAACTGCGTACAACGCCTTCTTAGGAGAAGGTGTAACTCCTCACAGTTTTCTTTGGCTCACCTCGCCCAACGGCACAATTCTACCCGCTGCGCATTTGAAATGCGTTAGTTATCAAAGGAAGAATTTGGTGACCACACAAGTTCTCGCCGAACACCAGTGCCGTCTTATCTATGCGATATAATATCACTGGACTTTCTGCGACCTAGGACAAGGCCATCTATTCACCAATGAAACAACGAGATGAGTTTTCCGGCAAGACAATCTAGCAATTATTTCTAATTCATACAAAACGGTTATCGAAAATCTTGTTTTGTATGCAAACATCGAGCCGATCATTTGAATGAAGAAGCAATATTTTACGTTCAGCATTTGTACATCGGAAATAAATGACCTGATATAAATTGAAAATGCTGCACGAAAAAGCTTACCTTTTAGTATAATGTACGCATCTTTCAGGTTCAGATCTACGCGTACAATAGCGAGCTCTACATGAACACCTCAGATGCCCGAAGTCGAGCTTACGGAATAGCTGTCATATCAGTCTTTATCAAAGTGGCTAAACCGAAAGAGATATCGAGTAGAAGTGGCCAGGGCTCCCTGAAGGAGTCAAAATTATCAAAACCAAATCTGGAGCTGAAGATGCTCACAGATCAGTTACAGCATATCGTATTCAAAGGAGACAGCGTCCCTCTCAAAGCGTTGTCCATTCATGAGCTGCTTCCTCAAACATCAGCGTTGATCACATACGAAGGATCTCTAACGACGCCTGGCTGCGAGGAGACCGCCACTTGGATTTTGCTCAATCGCCCGTTGTACGTGTCGCCGCAACAGGTACCCGTAACGTTTCGGCAATTCAGCTTAGTCCAGTACTTACTAGATAGTGAATCTATATCTTCTTTTTTTTTTTTATTTAATAGCTTGACAATTTTTTTTTGACTGATCCGTTTTTAATCTTTTATCACGTCTATCTATCTGTCAATTTCACGAACTCTACTCTCGACTGTTAATAGGAGCATATTCATCTGCTATTGTGGTCCATTAGTGATTATTTTTATTGCATCTAATAAATCGGTTGGACACAATGGGCAAGTGTAAATATTACAAAATTTGCACGAAGTTTATTAGTTAGGTTATCAGTGGCGCAAAGGAGTCTCACGAGAAAAAATACATAACTTGGAGGTAGATCAGCAACTATCTGGTCTAAAAACTACCTTTTTCTTCAGTGAATAAACTGTTTACCTTCCCTTTGTGTTCCGTCAGCTGGCAATAATGCGTAAACTTAAACAAGGTGAGCCAATAACACCAATGGCTCCTCTAGGAAACAACTTTCGTCCGCCGCAGCCTTTACATCAAAGAGAGATCAGAACCAATATTGACCTCTATCCGAATCGTGGTAACAGGAATCGAGAGAGTATAGCAAATTTTGACGATACCGATGATTCGGAAAACTCCGTAACAACTCACTGTCCTTCTATGCAAACGAAAAAGTTCTATCAAGGTAAGTTGTGTGCTTTATGCACTACTTAGGCATCGATAAGGTTATCGCATGTGTGATGGATTTATTTTTCTTTTATATAACGGCAACAAAGACTGTGACCATTTTTCAGTGGAACGTTTTTTCGTACTATGACGATATTTTATCTGTGTCTCAAATCGTTTTCAGTATCATCAGAGCATCTGGCGATTAATCCGAACTTTGTGGACTCGCGATGAACAGTGGTCCATCGAACACCAAAGAGATAAACTTAACATATGTGTGAATCATAAACATGAATCCTTGAGTTTAAAATAAATAATCACAAATAGAGTAATTATGAACTAAGCGGGTTACTTTTATTAAGTTAAGTGGTGATTTGTTCGAAGGAAACGTACACAAAATCCGATCGAGCAGAACAAGCAGGACTTGTGGCAATGACGAATAGAAAGTATTAATAAGGCTATCCTTCATTATTAGTATGACCACCCTAAACCACACTTGAAAATGAAATGAACAATCGTACCCTACGAGGGGTACACTTCTTCATGGAATCAGTGGTTTCAGGTCAGTGGCCGGTTAACGTCGCAGCCATACGCCACTGTCTTCTTGGCAGTACGACTTTTCGAAGGGAAAACCTGTGTTCGGTTTGTTACAAGTTCTTGATAACGATAAACTTTGCGATGCGACACATAGCTACTAAGTTTTTGCGAATTGATTTGACGTTTACTAATACGTATAATAAAGGCAATAGTACGGTAGTACTGAATAGTTTGGTAGGGAGATTGTTGAGGCTTAAAAGTTTCTCTATGCAGAATTTCATTTTACAAACCGATATAAACTTTGCTCCGCTGTTTTCGAAACTAATTCAATGAATAGATAATTTGTTAGGTTCTTTATTTGGATAGCCTGGTACCTACGAATTGTGATGAAGTATAACTTCTGAACTTTCTAATTTTCTAGCACTTTGACAATAGTAAGCAAGTCCTTTCAGCTGATCAGTTGTTTTGGAGAATCGTACAGATATTCCGCACTTATGCTATCATATAGCTTTCTGTTCGTGCGACCGGTTTGTCCGAATATCCAAGTACTAGCCAATATTATATCGAGAACTCTTCAAACCTGCAAACAGAAATTACGTGACGTAAAATGAACGACTACAAGGGGAGACGCATTTCTACTTTGTGCTTGCTCCGTGTCCGCTAGCAGAGTTTTTTTTGTTTGTAACATGGACCGACCGTGTGCTACTCTGGGCGTGGACTTTTTGATGCAGTTTAGCGGCTAACAGGAATACGCAGATTCTGAAGCGCGAAGAAGAAATGCTGAAAAGACCATGCGGGCTAAAGGTAAGCCGGCAGTGAAGGCCATTAGCTATAGACCATGTTGGGCGTAAAGTGTTTGAAACCGTTGTCACAAAATTACGAGAATCGACAGCCCAAGTAGGAGAAGATACACGTTCACTTATTTATTCGTGTGGAAATAAAGGATGCTTAAAAAGCGCGTGCGGCCCATAACGGTGGGAGAGCTAAGGTCGCTCACAGGAATCATTCACAAACCTAGAGGGCATTACGTTAACCTAGCCTTTCTCAAATGTCATTGGGACCAAATCATGGGTCATAGTCTATAAACTAAATACTATTATTGTGTGATTTCAGTACGGCAGAATCTATAATAGTTAACATGCTAACGTACTCCAACCTGCGTAATCCCGTGCGCAATTTTTGCCCACCTCGCGGCCAGTCTATTTTGCTTTCACTTTTGATCGTCGTATGCTATTTCTTCCTCAGAATCCTCTCGCTGTCACGTGTTAGGTGCGTTGAAAACGCAAATGATAGAAGTAAGGGCAAACTTCTTATGTGACGTGTTCGCTAATGACGTCTTTCTACACACTAATTATCTGTGCCTTTGTCCGTCGTTGTTCCTGCTGTTTGTTGCCTGTACCCTCGTTGCGGCTGCATTTGGGAGTCGCGTAACCTGTAGGCGGCTGCGGAAGAATTAATCCCCTCACGAACCCCGCTCCTCGTTCTAGTGGAATTCGCTAGCATTACCTGGTCTCTCCGCACCTAGTTCTGTCGCTAGATTTTTTCCTTGCAGTTCGTAGCTTTACTAGCAGAAGCTTTAGGCATTTGCAGCTGACGTGCATAGTTCGTCTGCTCTATAATCCTAGCCCTAAATAATCTTGATTTGTTTCGGCGACATGGTGCTTGCGCTCTAAGACTGGCTACTTACTGGTACTGCCGGTAACGATGATAAGTATTATGACCGCGTAAACCCTCATCAGCGATCACCGCAATAATGTGGCCACCAACGATCGGGATATATGTTGCCAGTAACAACGTCAATGACAACAGCTGTAACGAGCCATGGCTCTGAATAGCGCTATGAACCCTTTGTCACGTTTACGCATTAGCTTCGAACAACGATGGAGTGTTATTTCATCGAAAAAGAGCAACTTTTAAGTGAGAAAGAGCTGAGAACCGAGTATCAAGACACAGCTAAAGAAGCTCACTTTAACCGGTATCCAATGCAGTAGATTGTATACAGTGTTTGTGTGTAAGACATTTCCGATGCGTGCATCGATTCGCCTTTAGATGTCCGCATATACGTTTCAAATGAGCTTCCTATTCGTAAACTAGTCCTATCCATAAACGTTAGCAGTGAAGGTGGGCACGATACGCTCGTACGTTTCACTCACAGCATGCGGATTCATTGTATAAACAGTATGTTCCACGTGAAAACGTTACCTTTGACCATTATGAACCAGATGGAGTTGTCAAAGTCCTCTTGTTTGAGTAACGACGGCAACTCACACTACTATTCACGCCCTTCTATTAGACCCCAGGATTTCCCGGTCAGCAACGAGTGTGCATCACCCGATGCGCTATTTACTCGATTTAATTTAGCTTCATTCATTTGGCCAGGCCATTTGTCAGTGGCGACGTCTTCGAAACGGACTTGCAACCTGCGATATAGAAAAACTAGTTTTGACCGTTCTCACAGTTAGACGATACGACAATGTGCTTAAGTTGCTATAGACGACAAGTAAAAGATTGTAACCGCTCTCACTTGTATAGTCTCGCTTCGGTACTTTTCTCATTCGAACTTGAGTTTATATTCATCGACTTGGGAACTGGTATCTGTCTAGAAGTTCGATTACATATACTCGAACAAGGAACTTCGAGCGAGATACAATCAATTTTCGGTCAAGTGTCGTTAGCTCGTGTGGAGATATAACAAAAAATAAGTTGTACTCATTGGGGTCGCTCTGAGCTGGCGTTGTCGTCGATGGCGGAAGTCTTCAGTAGTTGTTCCAGCGTTTATATCAAAAGGACTGCTCAAAGCTATTACGTTCTGTTTTCGTCTGTAATGTTAGAATTTCCCCGTTTATCTCGGGGGTCTTTGTACAAATGAAACAGTTTCGGGCGCATTGAAGAGATCGCTTAATGAAGAAAGGTGCGTTCAACAGTCTCAGTACTAATAGGAACAGAAAGTGTACATATAGGAATAACGAAGAAAGTAAATGATTTAATTTCGGCTTTTAGAGCTCATTATAAAGAACTTTGTCTGAAACTCATTTTTCATATGCCAAATACACAGTTGTTTGCTAGCGTAATAACACAAGATTCTCGTTGAAGAAGGATCAATAAATGTAATCGTAAGCAGAAATTGAGCTTCGCTTTGAGTTTGGTTCAACAACTTATTTCCCGAGGGAAATTTTCAATTGAAGCGGCAAAAGATTCGTCGCCGCTCGCCGAGCTCCTTCTTGCTTGCCCCAGCCAATGGTTGATTCGTACTGAGGGAACATGACTTTGACATTACTTACCAAATCACAACGAGCAGTTTTTAAGTAAACACGAGCGTAACAATGGAGCGTCACTAAAAAAATACTTTTTTTACGTATATACATGAGAAAAGTGTTAAATTCTTTTTTCAACCAATGTAAAATTTCTATGGTATCATACATTTCCGTTCAGTACAACATTTAGTATTTTGCTATATTCAAATATACAGTTTTAACCCTTCCTAGTAACGTGGTAAATTATACAAACTGGACAAACAAATGGACAATATACAAATTAGCCAAAGCCGTTGCATTGAAAAACATCATCGAAGCCTGAAACTTTAATCGGCAGTGTAAAATCAGAAAGAAAGTTTACTTTTAGCTATTCACGTTCGGAAGATAGATAGGAAAGGAAATAGATGAATCCTATCGTAATCGACTGCCGATATATATATATATATATATATATATATAATAACGGGCAATATGTCTATCTATCTATCGCTGTTACAAACGAGTCCAGCGGGCTTCAAAGTTATTTTTATTGTCCATATTTTATAGAGGGAAACTGGTGGGCAAACATACCGTACTATCTATTTACGTCCGAGAATGCATAACTCTCTCATAACTGAAATCAGACTAGTCTATACAAAGACAAAATATGTTTGTATAAACTAAGTTAAAAAACTTCGGTAACTACAGCTAGAAGTTTGCCCTGTTTCGATCATCTGTATTAACGGCCTGCTAGGCCCTTTACCGCTTATGGCTGCTACTTTGCCGGGACGACCTCGTCTGCTTTGCCAGCTTTCTGTTCGCAACGAAGCGGTGACTCAAGGATGTCTCATTCCATATATAATGTGTGTTATTTCTGTTCTTGCACCTCTAAGTCAACCGAGCATTGTTTAGCCAGCACAAAAAGAAGAAACATTTCCACAGAGCTCCACTCTGAGCAAATAAACTAACCAGGTATTACGGTGTTCGTTAATGAAAAAATCGATAGCAACCATCTGCACGAAGTCTAGCCGGTCCTACGACATTCCCGGGAGACTGACAAAAGAATGTATTTGAGTTTCTTTTTTTGCTCTATTTTCATATCTATGTAGATTCTTAAGGACTCTCAGCTAATCAACAGCTTAGCTCTGTTCTATACTTACATTTTCGGACAAATTACATTCTACGTTAATACACAAATTTTTCTATTATCAAATTATTTTGATCACTACAAAACAACTGAGCTGTTTCTAGTGTTACCGTAGTAATGACCTTTACTATGTCTGGCTGCCCAAAAACAAGGCATGGAATATATGCCGTAATAAACAATTGCCGCTTGGAACATTCCCGTCAGGCGGAACTTTGGGGACGGATCGATTTCTTTAGGAGCGGCACTAAGGGAGTGATACGGCAACGACGGATGGTGATGGTTTGATTTATGGCTCATCATTTGGCTCGTTATACGTGGGCTTTTCTGAGTGGGTGATATCTCTAAGTACGATACTCGTCATCATTGTGTACGCCGCCAAACAGCTTAGGCCTAAATAGCTATTCTATATATGATACGAAGTTAGGTATACGAGTCGTATGCCGACTCCAATTGTATTGTACCCTTAGCACGTCATTCTGCGTTTCTTCGTAATTTCGACGTGACCTTCGCCACAAGCAAAAATGCAACAGGTTAAACCTATCTGAATACGTTGTTCCAAAAGACTTTGCAAAAAGGCCGAATAAGACCTAAAAAAAAGTAAATAAATTTTAAAGCCTCTTTACGACTAAAGTGTAAGATAATTGAACGTAGCAAAAACGCGAATGCCAAATTTAATTTCGTGTGTACAATAAACACTTCTCTTAGGGGAACGTCGCGACCATCAAAACAATAGAAACTTTTCTGTTGCAATGAGTAAAAATCTGCAAAGACGAGTATAGCCAGCTTGGCCAAGCAAAGTTAGTTTTTTTTTTAAACGCTCTCTTGTATAATAAATCGTTTAATATAGGAAAATTTACTTCGCGTAAACAGCAGGGTCATGCATGTACGCTATTCACTGCACTTCTCAAAGCTTACAATGCGTAACAGAACAGAATTAATGTATGAAGTTATATGTAAGATTTTATCTCATATAGCGCACTAGTGGGATGGTATGAAGCTGAGCATTACATGTAAGATTTTCGATATTGGAGAAGACAGCGAAATACATCTTCCGCTTTCTACACAATGGTCCACCACCTTTCTGTCCTCTGGACTCGATACGGAAGCGCATCAGAATCCGCTGCGCTGTATGCCTATATGTTGCCTCGTCTTCCCAAAGTCACAGAACATGACCACGACTTCCGATGTTTGCGGTTAGGAATTGAACAATCCACAATACGTTGCGGTCGTTTTAATTTAAAATAGGAAACCCTTGATGGGTACATACTCAAAAGCATCATCGACTCTCCCGTTAAACCTAACGATGACCCAATGGTCCCCCTGCTATCCGCCGCTTCCAAGTCTCCGAACTTTGTAAAAGGAGCCATCATCCGGAGCTTCAGATCCGAAATGGGTCCGACCCGTTCCACACTGCGCTAATACATCGAAGCTGGAATCTGTTGGCGCGAAGGCTACCCGTAGCGAACAAAAAAGCCTGAGACAGCAGTCGCACGCCAGTGATTAAGCCTATCGGCGGTGCGGCTTCATACGCTCTACAGTAGGCGCATTCGGTAGTCGCGCGCCAGCCTGACAAGAGGCGTTAAGTCTACTTATTGTAAGGTACTCGACTGAAGCGTCAGACCAGCACAATTTCCTAACATGTTCTAGAAATGCGTGTAACTTAAAATAACAACCCGATGCACTGCAATAGAAACCGCCACTCTCGGACGGATGAGTACGGGCTCTTATCTTGTCGGATTCGCGCATGATATTTTTCCTCATGAGGTAGTGCTTTGTGCGGAAACCGCTGGACTAGGTGCGTTTTGAAGCCCTTATAGTATTGCCCACCACCGATTCAAACTAGTATCAGGCTGGGTCTATACGTAAAGACATTTTTCAGCTTTTATAGGAAAACTAGACAAAAAAAAAGCTTCTTTGACTGCGTTTTCAACTGTTAATTTTTTGTCATCTAGGAAAACCGTACGGGTGTCGGTAAGGGCGTAAGCATGCATGATAAAAACGGCAAGGAAGGACTCTGATCAGTCATTTTTAGTCGTACAATGGATACCCGCCTAGAAACAGCTCTATCTAATTTGCATATAATTACCTTCTAACTGTATCTATGCAGTTCTGCGTCAGATGTACGAATAGTCACATCTTTGATGTATTTAGTGCGTGTATATAATGTGTTGAAATACATCCACCGTTGGCGGATCTTGAAAGCGGTTTACTTTCAAATTCTCGTCACGTCTGAGGAGCTTTTGCGATTCGTGGCCGCAAAAATAGCGCTCCTGTGTAATGGGAGTAGTCCTTTCTCCAGGGGCAATATTAATGTAATATCCTCCTGTAAAAATGCTCTTATTATCATTTGATGGAGCTGGCATGATATACACACACATACATGTACATACATAGTATCCGTTAAGATCATTATAAGGAAGTAGTAAAAATAAAGTATAAACTGAAATCAAGGTATTTCAAGTAGTGTGCACTAGCTTAAAGTTAATGCTCTTTGAGTATTGTTTGCACCTCATAATTCTCATTTTCGCTAAGAAGGTCGGTAGCAGAGGTATCTCTGACAATACCGAGCCTCGTTATGGATCCTCAACAATACGGGTAATTGTTTATATAGACTTCGTATGCTACCGATGCGTTCTCTTTGTTCACCTAACAAACTAAAAAAAGTTAATAAACATGTGTTATAGACGTAGAATTTCGAGAATTATAAGAAACATTTAGCGATCCTCCTTTAAAGAAGAGTCACACCTGCGCTCTGTGGCTTGCCTTTACTTCACACCGAACTGCAGCTGATCGATCTGCGCCGTACTAATTAGTCAGCGTGCAATTGCTGCTCGAACTTTTTCACAGAAGGGAAAGGTCTTCTCCGTGTCACTTCTCCGTGCAACTGGATACAAAAATCGATTATTCATTGGGCTATGCGTTGATTCTGTCTGGTCCAGTTAGGGCGTCCGGTAAGCTGCACAACAGCACGGTGAAGGTGAGTGGGTACACGGGTGGATGTACGCGTGCGGTCGCTGACGGGTAAATGGGGGGAGAAAGGCAGGCGGGGTCCAATGTTTCTATCGGATTTCGTTCTACGCCTGGGTACTCGCCCCAGCCTATGCTGTCCCAATGTCAGCGGCATTTGCTAATTGCAATAAAAACAAATAATGCTAATTATCGAATCACTGTTGGGATGTCGTACTTAAGCATAGTAAGGAATGAAATGTAGTGGATTATAAGCGGCTACGAAATATTGGTATAAGGTTGTAGTCATGAATGCCACGACACCGTAAGCAGAAGTGTCGGAGCTTTTGATCATTGAACGAAGACAACGAGCGGTTTATATAAGATTACCATGAGTCAATGGATCGTAATCTTATTACATTTTGTGACAACAACAAAAAAAGACTATAAGAAGCTGGGCAACGCGAGAACCCAAAATAGCATCAGAATTAATTTCTTTTTCGTATTCATGTTACCAGATTTTTCCATGACCGGTTGCTGTTGTTGTTGTTTTTGATGTTATTGCGACTGTTGTCGTCATCGTTGTTATCTGCCTTTGATAGCGCCGAGTTCCGTCATCATGGAGTTTTTAGTTTTTCGCTCGGTCTTCGTCTTTTCCGGCGCCCAAAGACCGCCTGAGGCGAAGCTACCCTCAGCTCCATGTTTCGTAGGGCCGCGGCCGCCATCTGGAGATATCAAATATCAAAATGGCAATGATGATAATGATGATCGTCCTGTTTGAAGCTGGCCAGCCATGCCACCCCCGTACAGCCACCGCCACTAGCAGCAGCTGCTGCTGCTAGTGGCGGTGCTGCTGACCCCTCCCCCTCTTTAGATACGGCAGACTTTTAATTTGCCTCTTGAGGACCGGAGGAGCCACCAAAGGGAAGAGAGGGCCAGCGGAGTGAGGCCTTGAACTATATAGGACAACAAGAAACAATTGTTCGAAGAATAGAAAGCGGAGGCCGCCATAGCGGCGGGAGGTGGTGCTGGCGTCGATGGTGGCAAATGGGGCCGTGGGGCGGAAAAAGAGAGCGAGATACTGACGCACATACAGACAGCAACGTGTAGCGGGGATTACTAGCTCCTACCTGCACTTGGTCCCTTCTTACCGGTGTTTTCTCGCTGTACTCTCATTACTACCACATCGTACTACTATAGAGACTAAGCGAAGCGTCGTTGGTCAGCTTGTTGGCCCTGTCTGACAAGCCCAGCGCAACAGAAGTCAACGCTGCCACAGCAACAACCGTGGGGTAACTGTATGAGCCATTCAACAAACGGAAGGGCCAAGAAGAGATGCGAGGGCTTTCAGAGCGAAGAACACGAAGTAGAACAACCAACGGCTGAAGGCAAGACGCTGGGCTTTTCTCGAACGGCAAAACCATGCGATTTCTGAGACGCACCGATTACACGCTACTAACTTTGAGGTATATAACCACTCAAATAGTGGAAGGCTCAAGGACAGGCGGATGTTGGCGCTTACCATCTGCTCGAATGGGGTTCCGGCACATGAGGATACGGCTCTGCAGATACGGGGGCATGTGGGGAGGCAACGGAGGACTTCTCGTTTACTTCCCGCCAGAGAAATATTTCTCGGATTCGTTTTGAGGGCCAACTAGGGAGCAATTATTTGCTGCGAGGAAACCGGTAGCATTCGGGATAGGAAGAGTGGAGAATTAAGAGGAAAGGAAAGAGGATAGAGTCTTCCGTAGCTAGTCGCGAACGATTTTTTCTGCCTTCTCAATCATCACCATGAAACCACAAAGAAACAAGTTTAGAGAATCTCCAAAAAATGATAGCCAAACTCAGGCTTCACTTAACATTTAGCTATTATTATTAATAATTTTATACTTTTGCAAAACGCTTTGTGTAAACGTTTTGGGACCTCTATAGAAGTTACACGATAGAGTTTCACGGAATCCGATTATTTTGTTGTCGTGATTTCCTATTTTATCAGTTGTCCAAAAGCTGGTCCCGCGATACCACCAGCCATTATTAAATATATCCGCAGTAGAAGGCTTCATCCCGGACGGAATATCATTTTAGTTTTATATCGCTAAATAAATTTCCGATTAATTACGGAAATGTTAGCATTTACTTCGACGCCGCATTCATCTATGCCAGCAGTTCACAGATGATTTTTACATTTCCTCTTGTTCCGGAGTAAATCGTGCGGGGTCCTACTGAAAAGCAGCTGCAGAGTGTTGTACATTTAGTTTCTGTACGTTACGACCCGTAGCGTGCATATCTCTCTCCTAAAGTTACCAGAGGCCGATTAGATCTATTATTCAATGAACTGAGAAATAAAATCATCGCTTAGTGATTTTTCGCGGCTCTACGTTGAAGCCTGCACATCTAACTGAAACATACCTGAAAGATCCTTTTTGTTTCCACTTTCGCGGGCACAGAAGCCACCATCGAATATAAAACAATGTATCATGCAAAGATAATTAAATGAGTAAGCGGAGGTTAACCTGAAAAAGATTACCTTTACTAAAAGAATTGCTATGATCTCCTTTGATTGTTACGGTCTTGGCGTACCCGACAAATTTTGCACGTCCCTTATATTGGCTCATTGCAATTGAACACGCAATCTGTTAGAAGCCCTCAAGGCCTAATCTCTGGAAAGTGTATGACGTTTGAAAGGATATTGTGTTGCTTGCGCTTGTCGTTATATCTGTCTTACGGCTAGGGCACCGTACAGGGCGCCTAAAGCTATTGCACACTTCTGAAATGTAGATAGACACGTGAACATTACTATTGATATGTACATGCACACTGCCTGTCTGAATAGCACATTGACTTGGCTAGTACGTCGATTCACAGCGTAGTCAGCTGGTCCTATTTTGTTCCAGGCCAATTCTGGCCACCATCAGCTTCGAGGCGTCTGAGGTAGGAGAACGTCCTACACAGCCAACAAATCCCCTTAGCAGAATCACTCCATTCAACGTAGCCCTTTGCTAACGCACCCCGTTCCTTTTCTTCCGTCTCCTGGGTGAGGGTTCTCCTCCCCCCAATAACCGACCCTCTTGGCGGTGTTTCTTATGCCCGGCCTACGGTGTCTTGTTTGCCCTGGTGCAGTTGTCGGGGGCGAATAGGCAACAATTCGTTCTTCGACGAACCGGCTTGTCACTAGCTTGCTTACTCGTGCATTCGCGACCACGAAGAAGACGTGTGGCATTGACTGAAATGTTTCCATCCATTCGCTTCACTGCAGATTCTGTTCTTGAATGGTTGTTGAATCCTGCCAGAGATAAATTTGGTCTCACCACACAGACACTGCTGTTGATCTGAAATGGACTTGTCCCAAAGTTCAGATTTCGCTAAGGTTTTTCCCAGTTATTTTCGAACTGTTAGCTGATCTCATAGCGAGATGGACGGCTTTCTCATACATCGTAAAGCAAAATTATTATAGTCGATTATGTAGTATCGTTTTTGTTAGCTCCCTGAATCCTAAGAAGTGACGGATCTAAAAATGGTCTGCTTAGCAAAAAAATTCGTCATATCGAAGAGTTATTAATTTGAATTGGTCTTTTTGGCTAAAACCAAATAGACGAGGAAAACTTAACCCATACGGAAGATGCTTCAATTGGCAGCATATACAATATTGACATTGAGGAAAGTAAAAACATTGTGAAAACGTACGCTTTTTTTCCTTCTTCGGAAACCATCCTTGTCCCATAAATAAAAACGATGCCGTAGAAGGAACACGTACATTCGTCGCAATCAATGTATAACTTTCTTCGGTTCGTTTCGTACACAAACGCAGAAAAGAGGCCTTCATTCCCCCACATTAGATAGAAATGTGTCCCTATTATTCAAGCTGACGCTTAATAATTTGAGTTTTTCATTGGACCCACACCACTGGCCCTATCATGGTCTCCAAGGGATTGAATCGATACGAACTGAGATTGTTCGAATGTCAAACTTCAGGCCCAACCCTTATTTAAGTGACTAGGACTAGCCAGCCAAAAAAAAAGTTGCAGGACGCCTCCAATCCATCGGCGAATATATATATGTATATATATAAGTTCTACATTCGAAAACGAAGGGGCGAAATTAAATAACGTATTACGTTGCTGTTTATACTAAGTTAATCACCTACGCATCAAATAATGTCATACCTCCTCAACTAACAATTGCGTATCTGAGCAGAGTGAAACGCCAGAGGAATCGTTCTGACGCTAACGTACGTTTGAGATAGAAATTCCCTTGTTAGTGAAGTAATAGGTACAAATGCGTCAACTCATTTATACTGTCTCTTAAGGTATTCTATTCGTAGAGAAATATTATTAACACTATTAAATGAGGCTGTATTCTTCAATATACGTGTAATAGTCAAGCTTGTTGAGATTTCCTCATCGGTCACTTAGTGCCTTTCTGACTGTCTGAGTCTGTCCCCACTTCCAGCATCATTTGCCTAGTACTACTGTAAGCGCAACTAAGACGACGACGACGACAACAACAACTGCCCCCCCGTCCGCCTGTAGCCAGTTCCCTGTTTCCTGCCCTGCCTTAGAACAGCAGTGAGAGAGCTATTGTAGATACTAATTGCCATCGACTCCTTGATTCTTTCATAAATCCTCCGGTTTCCACTAACTCCCCAACCCGCTTTTTTGCGTCAACCCCCAACAGATGTTGCAAAGTGTTGTGTAATTTGGTAACTTTAAGCCTATTCATGGAATGGGGAATATGCCAGAGCACTCACCCGAGCATGTTTATTGAAATCTGTGATCAGCTGTACTTTGATGTCATGGTTTCCTTAGAACATTACATTAAATATTAAACGCATAATTTGAAAAGAGACTATGTTGTGCCTTTTTTGAATGATTGGAGCAAATCAAAATTTGATCAAGTTGAAATGGCGCTAGTAATTTTCGATATTGGAAGTTAAAGTAAGAGGTTTCGCATAGGTCTGAATAATGCCGTTATGTGAGTCGAAGTAGAGGGTAGCTAAACTGAAATTTCGACGGATTCAAAAGTGCGCTAGCTTATATACGGCGTATGAGGTGAGCATTATGGGCTTTTTGGTAATGCCCTACAGTCGTACTTCGGGACAGCAGTGTGTGTCCAGCATTTAGGGCTAATTTGAGAGCTACTTTCTTAATATTACGTTTCCTGTTCCAATAGCGGCGCTGGCCTCATGAGGCAGTGTGTGCATGTGCAAGACGCGTCTCTAATTCTAAACATCCGCACAAAATTTCCTCGAAGCTGTTTCTTGCAATATTCAAAATCTGTTGACTTGCCATCTTTTTAGAGTGACCGCAATGGTGAAAAACACGAGAGTGCTTTAAAACTCACTAAAAATGCAGGCATACCTGTACACGAAAAATGACGGCCAGAAGTTGAGACCTTCTCATGTCATTAGAGGTCTAAAAAAAAGCAAGAGTTGTCTCTTAGAGAAAAAAAAAAAGTGCAACCAATGCTAAACGAAGGTACATAGGAAAAGTTTTGAGCTAAGAGGCCATAGCAGCCTGGAAGTCTTAAGAAGGAAACGGAGACATTCCTGGCTACCGACGGTCAGCCAAAGGGAAGTATTTTAACATTACACCTGCTAAATTTTGTTTTCGCTAAAAAAAATTAGTAAACAATTTAACATTAGGCATGAATTTTTCTAGAGTTTCTAAGGTGACCAATAGGAAAAACTGTGTGCAGATACTTTGTACATTTAACGTGGACAGCAAACGCCTGACCGGACTGTAGCCTTGGCAGCTATTCCAACCCAGCCATCAGTGCTGATCATTCCGTGCTTCCCCGGAATGGGAAGAACTTCGAAGACGACTGCTGACAGCTAACCTATATTGCTAGAGAAGACGTTCCAGGTGTGCCCAATTAAGTGGGTATGCGGACCTGAGCCCGTTTTACGAGCATAGCGTTCAAGCCATCTCGAAATACGCATCAGTGACCCAGGCGGAAACCGCAAACCATTCACTTTCAACCAATCATCTTCACGTTCTAAAGGCTTCCCGTAACCTCAAAGATATGCTGCGTTTCTAAATGACTAGTTACAGTTTGTCCAAGAGTTCTACAGTATCTTAATGGTCCAGCGGGTTCGAAATAAAATAGCGCACGTAATTTTAACTGCTCAAAAAGGTACGGACTGCTGTGGCTTATGCTGAGTTCTGGCTTCAACTTCAAACTCGAAGTTAAAACTTTCTTTCAGTACGTAGCATCCGATTTGTCGATTCGCGTAGTCCCATTAAGCCATTGCTGTTGCTTAGAGGAGATATTGAATAAATAAATTTGAAATCTTCAAGCAAATCACCATTGAGACAATGTGATATTTTTTATGTTTCTTTAAAAAAAAGTTGGTTGAAGTTTAGAAATTCAATAGCTTCGTATACGACCCTCTCACTTGGCGCGATCGTGAAACGTGCTGTGGTGAAGCCGATTAACTATAAATGCTTAACTTGATTTTACAAACGACTTTATCGTATCTCTAAAATTATAACTTCCATATTTCGCTCTAAGATTTCTACATGATGAACCTAACGCTTAAGTTTCTTTAGTGCGCAGAATTAAAGGAAGTTCAGTTGAATTCCTCTACGTTAGGAACGCATTCAGCGAGTCTGCGAAAGAGCTATCTCATTCATAAACACAAGCCACTTCAAAACTATGTATTCAAGATTCGTATATTTAGGAACCTGTCTAGGAATGCTGTCTTCTAGCCCCTTTGCCTAGATACGTAGAGTTTAGGGGTGTTGCTGGCAAACGGCAAACGATGGCTCGACGAAACAGTTTAGGTTATCTGGAAAAGCTTTCCACTTCTCAGTTCTTTTTCGCAAATGCTTAAAGGGTCGTCGAGAGAATAGGGTTTTTTGTTCCAAATAACTCTCTCCATCGATGAGTCTTCTCGTTTCTGAAGCTAACTGTTCACACAAGTTAGAAGTCCGAACCGTATAGATTCATAATCTAGTAGCGGTAGCTATCGTGACCACTTTTATGATGTTCAATATTTGTCGCTTCCATCCGAAAATTGATTTATTCGAGAACACTTTTCTGGCCATGATCTCTTTAGGAATTTTCAGATTGGGAAACGCGCAATTCTTCTCGAATGTACCCTATTATGATATTAATACGTCCACTATTCAATGGTCGTCCAGTTGGCTTGAGCCGTCTGGCCCCCTTCTTTAGGCCCGCTGTTAAGGACTGCAGCGTTAATTAGGCTTCCATTACGCAATCCTCGGTGACGATGACATCGAGTCAGAGGGAGGATGCTGGCAAACCTGTTAGAGCTAAATAAATGGAGTAAGGGGTGACGAGAGTGACAGCGAACAGATAATGCTGATGCTACGCGGATCGTGGTCGCCAGCATCTCCATGACGAAGTTCTCCCGTCTGGGTCAAATGATGACGGATTGTCTGCGTCTACATTTAGAAACGCCAGTGAGTCATTAAATTAAATAGCAAGCGGAATTGTTGATTCATTGAGTAAACGGACTACGTATCGTGGATGTCATGATTGTCCATCAAAATAAAAACGTTTCATGAAGCTAAATTAACTAAAAATACTCATGGTAGACGTCCTTCAACTGGTAACAAGTTGGTTATTTATAATAATGCCTCCTCACGTCTACCTTTTCAGCGAACGTCGATGGCAGTCCCTATGTAGTACCTGTACGTAATGCTACCCCTGCGCTGACTAATTGCCAACTCTTGTCGCAGACCAAAGCAGCTCATCGGGTTATTTCTCGTATTCGCGTCTTCGTGCTGCTGTCACTACACAGAACTTTCCGTTGCAGCAAAGGGGTTTCTCGAACGAATGTCTCCCAAGGGAGCTGTGCTCTGGTGTCGCCGTCGTGTCCGCTAGGACCCCGACACACTCATAAGAATTCTACTAAAGGGCACTAGGCGACAACTGAAATTAGAACGTGCAGTTTGACCTTTCCCGTTTTGACAGTATTTCCCATTGACTGGTTTGTTAAATTGTTTACTCTACGGCCACATGCAAAAGTTTGCGTTTGCAACAAAGCTTTGAGAGCGCTTCGCTCTGAGAAGCGACTTGTGCGGATGACGTATCAATGCGTCTGTATAGATGCTACCCTACTGAAATACCCTTGATGATTTTCGCAGCGTGCGTCAACAAGGCAGTGTCCACACACTCGGTTTTTATCACCGAACAAGTTGTTACTTTCACGGTAGATGAATATTTACTGCACCCGAAGCAAAAGTCCACACTACAGAGCTTTATTTTGAAAGTATACTTTGCTAATTTTACCTGCGACTAGCGTTACTGAAAGCTCGGATTAGATGCGATAAGTTGGCGATCCATCTTAGGACGTACAGCGCTTGGTGAAGAGGCGTGTCGATTTGTGCACTTCACTTGCTTAAACAACACGCGTCAGTTCTTAAGCAAAACTGGACTTGGGCCCTTCGTACACTTACTATGCAGACGTGGATTAATGCGAGTAAAAAGGTCAATATCACGTTTTCCGGCCGCCAACCTTCACTCATTCGATGACACATCAGGCCAGAATTACGCACCCTATTTATTTACTATATATACCTCTTTCGATGCATTTCAAGAAGGCTGTGACTGCCGATGTTATAGATTGTCGGAGGTGGAGGTTGGCCGATTGTTAGCACGTCCGTAGGGGTCGAGTCAGACCCACTTACATTGGCTTAGAGCAGCAAGCCTGTGCGTACCGGACAAACGGCGTTGGTTGGACGACCATTTCCATCGCTTGCTTATTAAGCACTTAGCGCGTAAAGGCAGGATCAGTTAAGGATAGCGCCTCGGCAGCAGACTGTTACGCCTATTACGGTGGGACAATAATAGGAGAAGGTGGTCAGGCAGGAACTCCTTCCGCTCCTTGCACTGTGCAACGGCAGCACTTAAGATAAAGCGTCCGCCTGCGCCGCGTCACTGGATGCATTGTGTTATATTGCTGGACGAAGGGTGATAACACCAAGCAAACAGAAGCAAAAGGTAGTTCCAAGCCCGTTCGGGAACTGGAAAAGAGAATAGTGCACTCACGAAAAAAAACTAAGCATCACTTCATCCTTAAAAAGCTGCACTAGGTGAAGCAAAGTGACCCGTTCGTATCATTACTATTGCTAGTCGAATAATCCCATATAAGGAAAGATACAAGCGGCCGCGATAAATTGAGCCTATACAAAGTGACTCATATTTTATTTTTTTTTTGTTACTTCTCTTATTGGGTACCAAAGGAGAAGATCATTTGAGAGGCAATTAGGGAAAGGCGCATTCAATGAAATGCGCTTTGCCGCCATTATCGGAAATACATCCTATTAGAAACAAGTTCGTTCGTGCTCTTCTGCACTCTGTGCATGCTCCACGCAGAGACAGCTGAATTGACCGTAGTCCGAAAAGGCTGGCTAGCATAAATAATGTTTTTATTTAACTGTTCTGTGAAACGATTTTGGCTCGAACCAAACACCAAAACAATACCAATGAAGCAACCTTAATAAAAATATCTGGACATAACAAGAATCCTAGGACGGTCAGTATCATTTTACGCGTCATACATTTTACTAAGGGGCATTCTTAATCCGTAATGACATCAACATTTTGGGCGCACACGCACAAATCTATCTGACGTTATCATACTTCTCCAGATGTAGATGGTGCAACATTCAATTTTGTATCATATAAACCTAGGTATTTGTGTTACCTTCACGATATCTGAAATTTGACTAAGGAACACGCAAACTCCACCAAGTGAAGGACTTTGTCGTATTTAAATACGTTTTTATATACTTCGTTCACCAATTTATTCTCGTTTTGTTGACTTCGAGGGGGCGCACTTGCCTGAAATCGAAGTATGATGCTCTTGCTCGAAAAAGCAATCCTAATTTCCAGAACAACTATCTCGTATTACCTTACGTTAGCAGTCGCTGGCGTCGGGCCTTCCTGCTTTTCTCTGTAGATTCCCTATTCTCTTTACGTTTTTCGAAACGACGGCAAAACAAGTAGTCGACTCATGTCTCGGCAGGCCTTCGTCTATCTGCCCTGCAAAAACCGAGCCAACCAGCCACCCAGCCGCGTGGCCTATTTGAACTATGTAGAAGAACAGCAGGCCTTCTGCTGCGTATTTTAGTCATGGTAGCGGCCATGTTGTCATTGCTTCCTATCTTGTCAGTGTTGTGCGATGCGGGCGCTCAAGCTTCGAGAGCCTTTTCAGTGGTCGCTCACGGTAATGGGGATACTGAAATGGAAGTAAAGAAAAACAGCCTGCACTCTATGCATTCTACATTTGTAATAGTAAGGTTGTTCGTAGCACTGATTTTGTAGCACTCTAACGAAACAGATAAGTATTGCGCAGGCTTATTGTTACTTTATAATTGCATTTGAAGCCTAAAACTATGTGAGCATTCCTAATAAGTATCTGCAAAGGAGATTTGAATAAGCGTAAAATAGATGACTGCAAACATGAAGTACCCATAGAGTTCTGTTAATACCATTAGAACAAACCGATCAGGGTTTATGGCACCCTTTGATTTTCTTGATAAAGGCTTCAAGTTAAATGGTCACTTGTTGTCGCATCGTGAGTCGTTCATTGACGCTTTCAATGTCTAGCACAGAGAGGGCAATGCCGTTTGCCTTTCCTCAGCATCTTTTTTGCACAAATATCGATACAGCATATATATATATATATATATATTCTAGAAAGCTAGATATATATATATATATATATATATATATATATATCTAGCTTTCTCACTCATGGTTTAAATAAAGCTTCAAAAATACCACTATTTCCGAGTCTAAACTATATTTGTAACGCTACCCTCGTCCTTCTCTTCCTACTGCATTTCGATTATTTCACTGAAGTGAGTAACCTCCGGCCTCGCCTCATTTCTCTAAAAAACATAAACAAAACGAAAGCTTTTCTAAGAGATTCCTTGCAGGCGATAAGGCCTACAGGAAATATCGCGCCGAAGCAGCCGCATTTCGAGCAAATGCAGATCCGCCGACGATTGTTTTAGGAGAACCTTAATGCACCTTCATAATAGCAGGAATAGTTCTAATGTGTCGTACAGGTGTTGGTACGCGGGTGCAGGCTGTGATGGGTGGAAACAGGCGTATAGTCACTCGAGTAACCTTTCAAGGGCTGGCTAGCCCAGAACAAAGAAACCTGCAAAATCTAGATAAAGACCAAACCCCTTCTAACCGTGTGCCCACAACTCAAGAAACGCCTGGAAGAAACAAGATTTGAGATGGTCTACGAAATCAAGGGAACAACGACAGCAGTGCTGAGATTTGTTCCTACGATTGAGTTGGGAATTGTTTTCGAGATGGGAAAAAACGGGAAATCAGTATGAATGTACTGAATTGAATCCGGCGGATATTCTACTTCGAGTAGAAGGCAACTGGGATTTCGACTGGTATAAAAAGAGCTGATCTAAGTCAAGACCTATTTGACAATTTCAGTTGACAATAGTATTAAAATGACACAGTAATAATTCTAATGAGGACTGGAAGGTACCGTTCTGAGCAAGACCAAGCAGCTTGCATGCGAATGTTATAGAGCTCTCCAGTGTCCTAAAAATGTCCTTCTCAATTTACTAGTGTTCCAACCTATTCGCTTGTGACATCGTAGGTGCGACAATCCAAGAAGTCAAAATTTTCGTTACTTGTTAGGGAATAACAGATCTCAGTTCAAGATATATGTGTAATCTATCTAACAGAAACACGAGCGTCGCGGCTGAATCATACAAACTAAAACCGACACGGAATCTATTCTTAATTATTAAAAAGGTACTCTTTAGTGTTATTCAAAAAACTTTGTGTCTTGGAAAGTCTATCGGTTCGTAGAGCATTACAAAGTGTAAACACTAAGCAAAAAGTATCAGTAAAGTTTTTATAAAACAGTTCATAAAACATCCTACATTTTTTCAACCTAAATTTAGTGATCACGCGTGACCTCATTCAGGAACTGAACGCAACGGAGTGCCAAAAAAAATGTGAGTAAATAGTAATTGTAGATAAAAAAAAAACAACATTCACGCAAGGGTAGCATAGGTGTGCCACATAACCATTTACGTACTGTACGTCTACCTGCGATGCCAGCAAAAAGAAAATGGAATATAACATAGCGAACGTCGCGTAATGCACTTGTCAGAATCATGCAATTGTCGTGCCTGCAGGTGATGCTATTCAGTGTTGGTGACAAACGGTAGAAGGTTGTTGTCTTCAACACAATAGTCAGCTCGATGACTAGGAAGAGGCCTAGTGCAAGACACACGGACCGATGGACGGATGGGCGGTGTGAATGAAGAATATGTGGCAAAGTGACCTTCACGGCCACGTAGAGACGAACACGCATTCTGAAAAGATTCGAAAGACAAATAGTGTCTCATCTGTTACATCAGCAGTCGCTCTGTTAGCCATCGGCTGGCTGTTTTGAACTGCGGAGCGTTAAATGACAATGGCAATGAACGTTCCTACTAACAGATGTTTCAATTAGTTGAACGGTGCCATGCCTTACCAGTGATTCGAAAATTCAGCTTTCAGCTTTGTCTTAACGATGAAGAAAATGTATCCACCAACTAGAATGCTGGTCGATCAATATCTAGGCCCTTTCTAAAGCTGCTAAAAAAAAGTAGCTCAAGGAAGCTCCTTTCAACTCAGATAGCCTTTGCAAACTTCTCATGAACTGGCCCACGTGTATTAATTGGCAAAAAAATCGTATCGAACTTCTTCTCCAAATAGTAATTAGCTAATACATAATTATGTAAATTATTTGAATTTGAACGTGAGAGATTTATTCTACTCATTTGAGGACGCCAGATGTGTGTGTTCACGCTTTTCCTATGTCATGATTTCTGGCTCAATGGAGATGGATCGTCAAACACACTGCACTGAATCGTGGTGCCAGTAGACTGATACAGATGATGATAGCGGTCTATTGCTGGAGGCACTTTGAAATAAGCAGACGCTCCCACCTCCCAGACAGACGAGTTCCACCAACAACTGCCACTATTATTACTCGCTTGCTGCCTCTGGTGCCTTACTACGTCTACTACATTTACTGAACAGCCCCGGAAGTATAAAGACCATAGTCACCAGCGGCATTTTTGTGATGTGCGTCCAAGCACAGTGGTTGCTGTAAACACTGCGCAGCGTCGCTTCTTCGCTGCTGCTGAGGCCGCTGCTACACAGCGGCAGCCGCCGCCGGTTTTGGCCATGGGCTACCAAACGATAATGTTGTTTCCCCCGCTTCTGTATAGCCGGAACACTGAGTATGTTCCTGTTCTGAGCCTTCGTTGCCTCCTCGTGTGTTCCTCACAAATCTGCGTCACCTCCTGTGGCAAAAGGAAAAGTGCAAGAGTGGAGTCAGGGCGCTAGATGCGTTGTTGGGTGCTGATACTTGCGGCGGGACGGTACTCAGTTCCTCGGTGACTTGAGGTCTCAAAAAAGGGGAAGATCGTCGTTGGCATGCTGATACACTGACAGATACGTGTATCAGTATTTTGGGGACATACCCAGAAGCCAACAGAAGGGTTATCGCGAATTTTTATCGCGAATTTTCTCTTTCAAAGCAAAGGCAGATGGGGACTTTGTTACCCAATTTTACGAGAGGGCAAACTGCTTCCCATATTAGCCACTTTATGGTGGTGAATGAGGCTGAATGGGCACAATATGGAAATGCTAAACAAAATATTGCAAAGATATCTCGGTTTTTCCTTTTAAATCTCGAGTTCGAAAAATGTTTAGGCGGACAAACCGAGAGGTAGAAGACACATCGTACGCTACACTTTTGTTTGTATCAACTACGATATTAATTTAAATGCCTTTTTATCTTTCCTGTTTCTGGGTCGTTACGACAAACGCTAGGCGTAAGTACATTTTAGAGTGCAACTAGATTAGAATCGCTTATTATTAATTAGGTAAGTTTGAAATGAAACGACTTTTATTGAGGAAATTGTGCCGCTTTTCCTAATTTAGTCGAGTGTATATGCTAGCTATTCGCATTGGGGTTTGTCGAGGAAATCTGTCTGTACTCGTTGGGGTCAGCTGCAACGAAAAACGACTAGCAACGCAGTCGCCTGCACCGTAGCGTCCGTTTCGTGACGTGCATATAAAAGTAGGCAAAAATAAGGTGACTTGAACAGGCAGGCCAGCAAGAAGGCAGCTGGCCACGATCAAATAGGTACACCTTGAGCGGCAACAGCAGAGGCTGACCCACGAAGGGCTGATGTCCTTGCAGATTCCAGCGCTGTTGAAGCCAGCCTCGAAGAGCCTGCTCTCAGCCCGCACGACTTTCGTGGCCCTAACCCGCCATAAAGGGAAAACAGGTGGGAAGCAGGGCAGAGAAAGCTCACTAGTAGAGCTCTGAGTGAACTCACTGAGGGTATCCGAGGGGATTTGGTTCTATGGGGGTCCATAAGGGCTAGAAGGGACGGGGTAGGTGGTAAAGTGTCTAAAAGACAGCTACATTTGGCGCCAGTAGGCGGCGCAAGTTGCTTTCCAGTTGCTACCTTTTGCTTTTCTTAACGCACCATTTTTCATGCTAGTTGCACTTCGTGCCGTGGCGATGAAAAGTGAGATATGTGTGCTTGTGAATCAGCAGGACGTGATTTTCAAAAGGTCCAGACAGGAGGTGACCACCGCGTGCGTGACTTCGACAAATATGGAAAAGGTGAAATGAAGTTGAGAGTACCTACCTTCAAATCATCCCATGGTGCGAGTATTTATTACAATATCCATACAAGGGTATCCTTGTTATATAAGCCATCAAAACGTCGTTTTTAGGGGAACTGAAGTTGGGTTAGTTTATAAGAAACTTCAGTAGGCGTGCATTGGCATCATGTATCGAGCTATAGCTAAGGTTGAAATGTATAATTTAGGTAATGTATGTATCTGTGTATCTATCATATCAGACCGAATTCTATAGGGGTCGAATTGCCAGACTGACGACCCCGAAGCTATTGCTACCCTACAACATTTTATTTAATCAATTTTGTCCGCACAAACTAGTAATGCAACTGTTCGGTCGCACCCGCTACGCGCTTACTAGTGTGCTTGATTTTTATTTATCTATTACCTATCGCGAAAATTCAAAAGGAGAGGAATATAAGATATATTATGAATTTTTATCATTGTCGGAGTGACGCATATTTAGCATCGCGTACATGAAGGATAGCTAGGCTTGTCTAATTACGAAAATTTCATTATCATGAGCTTGGTGTTGTAATCGCAGAAACAAAGCTCACAGAGAGTTATGTCAATATACGCGTGCACTGGATGACTTACTTCTAATAGTTCGCCCTCTAGTAGTAGTTGCGTTGGGTCTAAGATGGCCCTTGTCGCTTTCTCCTAAGACTCCATTATACGATAGGTATGGGTGGTGGGTCAATGACATCACTGTTTTGTCTTGTCTCTGACTTTCCCTCTTTTGAGGAATCGTATTAATTCGGAAAAGACTGACTCCCAAGGGGCTCAATTAGAACCTAGCCTCTCAATAGGGAACACGAATGGCAAATACTAATAAAAGGAAGAGCAAGTAAGCCTGAACAATGGTAAGGTAGCGGTATAATGTGGTTATCGTCGGCCCAGAGCACACCTGTCGAAATCAACGTCACAGGTATATGCAATGATTTATGACAAGATAAAAGAAATCTTCTTTTTGAGGGCGGTTTCCGTATGAACCTTCGACCAGTAAAGCAGACATCAAACACAACATACTCAATAGTTTTGATATCGCTATGGTACTAGATATTCTGATCCTGCCATTGTGAAACTTCTTCGTCTAATTTGACGATCTGCGGCGCTGTACGCCGTCCGAATCTGTGAGACGATTATCTCAGTTAACTGCCACACAGCTGCTTACCCTTATCAGATTGTCGTGCCTCGCCGCGGCAACAATTTCGTGGAACACTGCCGAAGGTTGAACGGAATTCGTGAACTCGTTTCAGCACGTCGAAAAGTGGCTCAGATCGGCGACAACGACCTACCAGTCGTTACATCCGTCGCCACTTTTTTCCAGAAGTCCGTCCGGTCCGGATTTGGTAGTCTGCAGCGTACATGGACGCGCCTTGCCCCCACGGTACACCTATTGCTTCCCATGTCGGTCAAGCCTCCCTCCGTAGATACTAGCCATTCGTTGCCGAACCGTTTAATTTTTTGATATTTACGGGAGGGTAACCTAGATTCTTGCGGCAATCTAGCTCGTAATCGCCTGCCTCTTGTGGCGATCTACCCCCTGACCGGCTCGTTTTTTGCGGTCATCTGACTAGTGACATCCGCGTTCCTGACATGGTCCTCAGGTAGTTGACCGGCCTCCAAATCGCCTGCTTCGGACACATCCACAAATTTGGTCGAGCGCAGGCTTTGCTGTGTTACTGCCACTACTGAACTGTAAAGGATTAGGTCGCAAGTCAATACATTGGCTTGCGTCAAGGGCTGTAATTTCAATTCTGTGCGATTTAGCAGCTATTAATTGGTTATATTTTTACACTGTAATCATATATACACATATATATACACATATATATATATATATATATATATATATATATATATACGGAGCAGGCCAATGAAACGCCCATTGATTAGAAATAGACCGGTATTCCATTCAACAGCGCCTTCTTATGGTTAGATATTTATTGGACAGTAATGGACGTTCGGCTGTATTATTTTTGAATTGCGCCTATTTTTCAGTAGATTGTTGAGAATAATCGTAAAATTCGAGGAGATTGCGTTGTTCGTTAATGTTGGCCCAGACGGTTCAATAGAAAAATAGCACAGCTAACCGCCAAAGTATAAAACTGAGTCCGAAAAGTCCATCTGTTTTGTGTCGTTCTCAAGGACGCGATATCATAAGAAACACCACACTGCCATAGCCTTACGATAGATATGCGTCTTCATACCTTCATCGATATGGCAATTAAACGCTAGCAATTAAATGGTGACATTTCCAACGGAGTCATCTTTAGCGATGAGGCCTGTTTTGATATTGATGGCTTCGTAAACGAGCAACATTGTCGTATTGGGTTCATGGAAGCCTACGTGTGTTCCATGGGGAAAAATGCATCTGAAACATGCGCTCTTCGGTACGGATTTCAGGCTAGAGCCTGAAATCCGTACGAAACATCATTAGGGCATCATTAGGCTATTTTTGTTCGGAATGCACGATAATGGTGAGCAATTTAGGCATGTGATAGTCCGATTTGTTGGGCCTTAAATACCTAAAATGAACGCACCGCAAAAATGTAACGACGCGGTTTTATTTCTCAAGATTATGTAAGTCAATGGCACGAGCCATTCCTTGATCGCGCAACCTTTTGTTGATCAAAATTGTTCGCTTATCTGCGGATGGATTCTTTAAAAGTTTAGAATATTTAGATTTAGTTTAAGTTAGAATAGTTAAGTTCAGCTTAAATATTAGGACAACAAAGTCACGACCATCCGAGCTTCAACGGAGTATGTTACCATTTATTATTATACCGAATCATAATTGAAAATATCGTCAAAGAAATACGTAGCTAGTTTAGGATGGAGTCATAAACAAAAAGCAATAATTATTGCGCTTAAGATAATGTACCTCCCGACCGTCTACACGGTTCCAGTTTACACATCGACGATGTCAACAATATCTTGCTTACTCTATGCTGGATTCAGTAGCAACCAGTACTGTCTATACACCATAATCATATATCAGTATTATATCCCACAGCAATATATCTGGATAAGTCGAACGACTCTTTTCAATCGACCTCCTTAGTATCTTCTCGTACCTTCTTCGCGGGGGTTAAGCCCATCTCTAGGGGATTGGATCACGTTTCGAAGATCAACGTGGCTTGAAGTAGTTGGCCTCCTAGGCACTCTCTCGACTTTCGCGTTAGGCCATCGTTAAAATCGCCACTGTAAATTTATTTTAAAATGCAAGTGTCGACTATACATTTCAAAAGTTACTGGGTATATAGCAGGCGAGACAAATACGAGAAGTGCGTCCGTAGAAGACTGCGTTATTTCATCATTGATCGTGCAGACACGCTAGAGGATTTTTCACTTACAACATAAATAATATTTAGAGAGTTTCTTTGAGTGATAAATACGTCGCGCAACATACCTACACTTGGCGTATCCGTCTTTCCGTTCTGTGGTCCATATTGTATATTGTCTTCTTTAGCCACCCTCCGGCAGTACACCTCTATGCAGTTACAATTGAACTAGGTTTTACGTGTATGTTTTTATCACCACAATTATCACTGTTTTAATGATTAATGTTATCATCACAATTTGTCCTTCTACTCATTTCGATACAAATGTGCTATTGTGTTTTATATTTCTTCTAGTTTTCTACCCCTTGTCACGATAGCCTTTTCTCCCTATTTTTTCATAAACGAACGTCCGTATCGACCCTCCCTTCAATTGCAGCTACGTACCTCACCTCTTTTTTCGTTGTCCTTCCTACAGCTGCGTCCCTGACGACCATCTTGCAAACGAGCGCGTGAGGCTATGCAGCTTCTGTTAGCGGCAACCCGTGGAGCACCCGGCCCCTGACAATGGCTGCTAATAGCGGTAGTGTATGTCATCATTTGCTGCTCTCCACGGCGAGGCGTTTGTGTCGACACTTAGGAGCACCTACAGGACGAAACAAGGCCGAAGTAGGAAAGACCTTTGGAATGGGAAGCGAGGCTTATGTAGCGGTGTGACAACGCTAAAAGATAACCACGAAAATCAGGCGAAGTAAAACGAGCAGGAAGAAAAGGACGATTGGGTTACAATGACTGCGCTAAAGGCCACCCCTGATGTTTTTTGGAGGTTACTACGTGATGACAGGCAGCTGGCGTGTTTTGCATGGTCCGTGACACATGTTTGGCTGGGTGTGTCAGGTTTTGCATGAGGCGTCAGCTTCAAGCCAGCATCAGAAAGCAGATAGGATTCGTGCCGACTGATACATTTGCATGACTGTAACCCTTCCACTGTTTAATAGAGATACTGACGCCTTGTCTATATATATATAGACAAGGCTATATATCCATTGGGATTGTATAGTTTGTTAAAGCATTGATTTTTCTTAAATGCCTATATAGGTGTGCAGTCCCCTGGGGGGGCCGAATAATTTTTCATTTGCTTGCATCATCTTTTGGAGTTCTTCTTTCGCCCCGCCATCACCAGGGCTCGTCATTGTTCGGTTTAGCTCGATGTGTAACATCGTCCACATTCCGTGTGTCGTGTGTGCTTCGATATACACTAATACTGAGGCTGTTGTGTTTGATAGCCCGAGGCGCTTCCATTGGGAAATGGTTGAATACACAGCCAGATGGATATAGCCTACACACATACACCCAGCCGCACAGACACGTGGGGCAGCAGGTGGGTACCCCAATGAACCCCCACTGTGCTCCCCAACGATGTATTCGTATATATATATATATATATATATATGTATATATATATATGTACAGATGTATGTGGTTTGAACCAATTTCTATTGACAGTTGAATGGGAACAACAAACACAACAGGCGTGGCTGGCTTACCATCGTCCCTTGTCTGTGTATTCGTTATGGCTTCATTTGATGATCGTGAATGGCAGAAGAAGGGAAAAAGCTGTCATACTGCAGGTCGAAACTGAGTCGGTGATTATTACAATGAAGCATACCGTACGACAGGCGAAACTTATGCAGATAATAATATTTGACTTGCTTAGAACTTCTTGAACAGGACCGCTTTACTGTTTTATTGTCCGACTAAAGTAATTCATACTACGGTAAAGAATTATTTAAAATGATAATAATAATTAACAAATACTGTACTGAACAATGACATCTTCCGGAATTGAGCTTTTAGGCAAGTGGCTATTTGTTTTCACCGGAGTTTTGAGCTATCAACCTTTTTTAGGATAGCCTTAGTTAGACTTACGAGCAGTAAGCGAAGTTGAGGAAAACCTCTATCGGATTTCGTTTAACGCTTCTACTTCGTTAAGGGCAAGCGTAGCTAATTATATGAAAACCTGAAGGCGAGATATTGTATCCTGTGGCTTCGCACCATTACCCCACAAACCCCCTATATAACTAAGACCTGTTGCCGATGGTGAACTAACGATCGAATATACACCTTTCGTTAACTTTTGTCGCTTTTCAACTTGTCTTTTCATCAAAGAAAGGTGCGGCTGCTAGAGACACTTGATTATATAGGATAGCAGCTCATCCCTTATACGATAAAAGTATGCAACGAAGAACCGACTTAACCTGTAACCCCGAATAGCAGTTACCATACATTGGGACCTAAGTTTGGCTCGTGAAAAGGTAAAGGTCTCTAGGCAGTTTTCCGAGCACCTGGTTTCTATTAAGCCTGGATTTCAAAAGGGTGCATCAACGCCAAAGACCGCTTAAAAATGAACCGTATAACGATAGAATCTGTAATGTAGCACAACAAAACGGAACTCAAGCCAATTCTTGCTTCGAAAAACTGATGTTAAACTGTTTAAACATTATTATTGCTTTTCTACACTTGAGTCAATACTTTGCACAATGGTCCCTGTGCCTTGAGGATCAAGTATCGCCCTATTCATTAATATCATCCATTGTCGATCAGCTTCTTGAAACAGTACGCATCGATTGAATTAACAATCGGTGGTGTCCATAGTGAAGCGGAGGCTTCAACTTTGAATACCTTCGAAACCCAACGATCGACACATAACTTTTGCTGTTAATAAAAAGTTTCGAGCAGTTACTTGTAATTTTTATAAGCACATTCTGTTTTTCCTTTACGCTGGTCGTGTTCAAATGTTTCATACACAGAAAGAAGAATTATTATTATTATTATGCATGTTTTTTAACTTACAAGTAAATACCGTCAACGTTTTTCTATCCTATTTTTAAAAGCTTAAGTGCTAAGAAAAAAAGAAGTGTAGGAAGAAAAGCTGTTCAGAGCAGATCATTCCACCTACGAAAATCATGCACCCTTATAACCTCGGATGGGAAGGACTTCCTAGGGATTCTGTTTCCTTAGCTGTTTAACATGGGCATTTGCCTGTCCGCTTCTCTGAAGGGCTTTGCATTTAGGGTTCGTTTGTTTTATATTAAGTGCACTTCTTCAAAATCCTAACAATTAAAGATAATCTAATTTTGATATGAGTTCGATATGATCTCGATGCTTTCCACATGTCTAACTGCAGTTTGCCTCTATTCTTCTGCGGTGCGAGCTGCATACTTTGTTACGTTAGCGGCTTTCTAGGACAGCGCTGGCAGTCAAATGGTCGCTTGTTTGGAAGACGCGGCTAATCAGGTTGAACGCTATCGCTGCTTCTACCGGGAACGACAGACTTTAGCTGTTCGGTCTGATCGTAATAGAATCGAACATTGTACGTGTTTTTTAGCCCCAGTTCGTAGACGAGATCTCTCCCTATCGAGTAAGCACCGACTGAGATCTTCGAAAAGGAAAGGTCTTACTACATTACAAAAGAGGAAAAAAGGCTGAAGCTGGTTCTCTATGTGCTTTTATATTCCCGACTTGCGTATTTATTTGGTTCGTAGCGTCTGTAGTGCACAGAACTAATGGCGTTGAGACGTGCCTTTCGTCTCTAGACCTAGAAACGCCCCTTGTAAACAAATATATTTGCCTACGCATTTTGCAATACCTGAGATCGACTATAACATGCACAAACTCACTACCGCTATGTTCGCTGCTTCAATGGATAGTTTCATGCCGTTAGTATTCATACTTATGATTCTCTCCAATGGGAAACAGGTATAGTGGACTAAAAACAGAAAGACAGTTTTTAACACCCCCTTTATGCATGGCAAGCAAACAAGGAAAGTACGCCGTACTAAATACTTGAGTTATGATAATCAAGTAGTTATTTTTGACAAACACAAACATCGCCGTCGCGCTCATCCATATAATAACAACGTAAATAACATCTTTTAGCTATCAGCGTCGTAGGCAGCCCTTACGAACCGCAGTATTTGAAATTACGACCAGTGCCAGGTGATATTTTGCAAAATCTTAGTCCATACTTTCTTTAGGCTAAAGCCACTGCGACAGTGTTCGCCGGTGCCTGTGACTAAACTGGTAGCAGTAGATGAATATGGACGTTCTGCTTTTGGGTCAACGATAAATAAAGAAACTATTTATTTCGTAAGCAAACGTTAGTCGACTGCTAGTTGGCGTCATAAATGTGAGTGGGTAAATTTTACGATGATTTAGAGGGAAGCATTTATTTCATGCAAAGAGTAATTCCATTAGCTCTAAACGCCACCTGATGGGGGAATGGGTTCGTTGTCTCCTTTTGAAAGTTGCCTCCTCATCTACTTTGTTACCCGTCATTAACCTCTTAACTTCGCTATTTTGTCTTCTTACAGCAGCCGGCGGCGTAAGAGCGGCAATCCCGATCCCGCTTCCTTCTCCTACGTCATCCGATGGACCCACAACGGAGCTGGCTGCACTGCTGCTCAATTCAGCCGCCAGAATTATCAGGGGGGATGCGTTAGGCCATTACTGATAGTAAGGGCACAGTGGAGGAGTGGCGAAATCGGGCTAGCTCATTCAGCTGGACTCGGCAATCGACTGAGACAGCAGCGCCTGAATCACGACCGACATCGTCTCGGATATCGATACAGGCTCCCTAGAGCTCCCTGATTGGCAAGAAAGTGGCTATTTGTATACAAACAGCTTTACAAGCGGGTTAAAAGTGTGTGGCCCAAGCAAACATCGCATGTATCATTTCAAGAACGAATTTGTATAGACAGTATAGGTCAGATTACTAATTTCGCATGTTATTATTATTATTACTATAGTTAACAGGTATTTTATCAATAATCCTTATACGAGTGTGTCATTCGGCGTGATAACACATTACCATTTTCTTATGTTACCGATGTTTGCGACAGGGATAGGATAGGATAGGATAGGAGAAAAGCAGTTTATGCGAAAATACTACAAAAAAAATTAAACAGATATTAGAATTTTATGAATCATACGTATATCTGTGTTGTCGAAGAGGTATGAATAGCATACGCTTTAATCTCTTATCCCGCAATATTCGGTTCTATCATTAAAAAATGGCGCAGTGAGAGGTCATAGTTAATATTACATAAAAGAGCCAGATACAGTTTTTCAGCATTTAATGAAACATGGTGTGTCAGCAAATTGTCCCAGGCCAGCACTGTCCTATAAAATATAGCTTCCGGCAATCGTTGACCTGATGATCTACCCTTTAAAAATACCTCCTAATAATTTTCCTTGTTAATCCATCTCGTACAGCGCCCAGAAGTAGATATCTACCGCCTTGCATGTCCTATGATTGTCAGTCTTTAGCGATCCGTCTATGGTAAACTCATCGTCGCGCCTTCTGATCCGTGAAGCTCAAAAGCGGAGGCATACATGCCAAACACCGATTGGTTTCGCCGTAGCAACCGGCAAGAGCGTTGTTAGCAGTTAGCGGCAATGTTCCTTGGTGTTTTTATCTGGTGGGCAAGGCCCTGCGGGCAATGCGCAGACGATGGCAGCGGGGTTTAATGCTGCATTGTAAGCAGCCCTCTAACCCCTTTGTAGGCGTCGTTGGTACCGTTGTACACAGCGTAGCAGCTGGCGATACGCCATTGGCGTTTGATTTTTTACAGTCAATGAACAAAATCGTTGCCACTTATTTGAACGATTGCTATTGTTACAGGAAATCCTCTTTTGCTTAGTACGAAGTGGGTCGCACATTTGCGTAGAGTTCGTATCCGTATGGAGTTGTAAAGCTCTATAAAGAAAGAATGGCTAATTTGAAACCGGGAAAAATAGAAAAAAACTAATTGAAACGAAAAATATTACCGTCCTAATAACTAGCTGATGACTTGCGTCATTCGATGCCATCAGACATTAAGCCCACTATGAGGCATAATGAGACCCCTGTTGCTCTCTTGTCGAGACACATTAAGTTCTGTCTAGTATGACTCGCTGAAATCATTGCCCACATTATGTTATATATGCAGGGGCTTTAGAGTTGTGTACGGTCGAAGTTGGTATATAAGGGGTGTGAATAATTGCGTTCGCTAGGTGGAACACCCATGTGCGGGGGGTTATGCTTGATGGCTGCTCCAGCTGTATGCTAAATGATCGCCGTAGAGTTCGACCACAAATCCAGTGGCTTAGGGCATACTCCAAAAGACCACTGTTGCGTTTCCATGGCCAGAATCGTGTGTAGAACATATGTAGTTCAGCTTTCACAAGATAGTATATTGTCCTGACATGAGTGAGGCTGTGTTTGATATGAATGATACTTACAGCAACGTTCCTCTTTTTCCTTGCCGTTTACAAATCTGATTGTATCCGCATATAAATATGACCAGATCATTAGCAGGACGATTTGCTCAATTCAACACAGATCCACTTCAACTAACGTACCGCTAATGCATACTGTAAATATTTGGCTAAATCATATGAGAGGGGTGCACTATTTAGCTCCATGCAATTATTATACACAATCGATGCTTTCGTCTGCCACTTGACCCCCCCCCCCCCCCCCGTGTAACCCGTTTCCTAAAAGTGTTACTCAGTGTATGCGCTCGCATCCCTTCGCGTTGCAAATTAATTATATAAGGTAATAAGCAGCGCAATGAACTGTACTCTCAGTCGGTCAGAGATGCGTCAGTGCACCCGCAGCGGTGATGTTCTTCGTACGTCGTCCTCGTCTGGCGCGCTGTGTGATGCCTGCTGCTTAGGATGCCTTCGGTTGGCGTTCTGCAGTAGCCCTATGACGCCTGCGGCGCTTCGCCCTTCGTGCAGTTCGCAGCAGCACTTCTGACGTTAGACGATGACGGTGGCGACTGCGGGGACGACCAGTGGCTTATAACTACTTCGCTCTTTGAGCTGTAGCATTTTCCCCCTCTAGCATCCTCGCTTCGCAATCCCTTCTGTCGAAATGGCTCCGTCATTTCCACTTAGCTCATGAACGTGCATATAGATAGGTTAGGCAGAAAGAAGACAAGAAAGACAGGCTCTGCCACGAGTGGTCGCAACAACGCGAAGAACTGGCCTGGCAGCGTAATGCTCGGTGCGTTCTGGCCTTCGCACTGATGCTGCTACTCATCACTATCATCATCCGCCTGGTTGATTTTGTTGTTTTGTTATTGCCAGTTGAAGATGAGACCTCAGCTTGGCTTCTTGCACACGAAGACTAGCGATGACCAAAAGAAAAGCTACACCGCTTCTTGGTCGGCGATGCTACTAAGCACCGCTTCTACTAGCGTCTATCTAGCCACCGTCAAGAGATGTTTTCGTTGAAAATTTCTTTTCAATTGTATTTTTCACTGCCGTTGTTGCCCGTCATCGGCCACTGTATGTGTACGATACAATATAGGATAGCATGTGTCGGACCCCGCTGCTAGAAGCGTGCCAGAAAATTGAGTCGATAATAAATATATTCTACCTTTTATTATCGGATATAGCAACAGCTGTCTAATTGCTTGTTGTCAACTGAATTTAAAGTTCGCATCAGTGGTCAGCTAGTGAAGGTAAAGCTGCGTTCCGACGGCGCTAAGGAGCCTCTCTTCTTGTCTGATCTCAATTCGATTTGGGCCAAACTAATGCCCAATTTTGTTATGATTACACGCATAGAGAGTCGGCATTACCTATGTGCCCGATATGGTACTTTCGAGCTTTTCTAACAGTTGGTAGTAAATAGAGTAGCAGAACGCAACAAAGCGAGCAAAAAAAATATCTGTGGTATATTCAACTGCCTGTGTTAATTCGCTATTCGAATTTATGGAGTATTTAAATTTATTTCTAAGAATGCACATAGCTAACATTATCGCCAGTCTCTAAATCATTAGTACATGAAGAAGATGATTATGTTTACTCTGAAAAACGAAGGTTACAAGTCCATCGTCAAGTCCTTTTTTCGTACGAATTCAGGACCTACACATTCTCATGATTAATTCTTTCAGGAAAAGTTTATCTTCTAACGGCGGCTGTCTATCCAATTTCGACGTGGTCAGAATGTGCAACCTGACGAGAGCGACAGTGTCGTTGCAGGTGGCCTGGCTGCCCGAGGGGCTCAGGGGTAGAAGGAGATATCATCATCTACTGTCCGCGGTCGCCTCTGACACAAAAAGGTCACGTCTAGGAACAACAACCGCGTATGAGAATGCACCGCCTTCTCTGAGCACAATTCGTCGCAATCAGGTAAAGGGCAAACACTGCTGGCCGCAACAGCTGAAGCAATACGATGAATGGAAACCATCGAATTTGATAAGAACGAAAACGAAGAGTATACATATGAGTACATACGAACCAAACGCAGGAGGCAATAGTCGTGTTTCAAGCTGAACTCATTTCGGAGTAGTACTGCGAGCTGCAAAAACAATACCCCACTTCACAATTGATTTACTAACCAATTACATGTACGTTCTGTTTCCCACGGCCAGGCCCTCCGATGTCTTTCTTAACTTGTTAGCTAAGTTACAAAATTAAGTGTTAACTTGCTGCTAATGTTCTTTTGGTATTCACAAAAAGTGCCTGCCTATGTTTTATTATTTATTTGTTTATTAGAAAGCCCGCTTACATGCAATATATTGATATAGGCTTTTTCGTATTCGGGCTTCGCATACTATACGTATGCGAAGCGTGTGTTGTTGTGCGCAAATAGCGAAGGATGCAATTAATCTCGATTAAATGAACCCTTAACGCTGCACCCCCTTCATAAATACATGAGATTCATTAGAGGTCCGAGTTCATAATCAGCTTAATCGATCAGATAACTATATACGTCGCGCGGGTAAAACGCATTCGAGCTCGTTCAGGCTCCGTTCTTATATGACGGCTTTCTCCTTCGATCTATATGTATATACATCAATGGAAATTACCACTTGTGAATACCCTGCTTTACCACTCTACGTACAATATACGGCGACGGTCGTCGTCTTTCGTTGCCAATTTAATGCGAACGATCCTAAACCTTAGAGTCGCCTAAGTACGCCTTCAGGCAGGTGTAAACACGATACAAACATCAGAATAACTATGGAAATCTTCATTCATGATCAATAATTTCCGAATCCAGATATAAATAGAATAAAATTCGATGCAATTATTTTTGTTGTATTATCTATTCCGTCGTGTTTCGCCATGTCATAGTCGGAGGACCTATTCTGCTCAAACTACTTGATATTACTCTACCTATTGCCGCTGAGTGTTAAGAAGATCGCTACTGGGTTCCAAAGTAAATGCACAGGACGCTGCAATCCTTTCCTAACATTTGGATATGTCTTGTGTTTCGACAGCGTTAGCACAAGCAGAATACACAGACAACTGAATATTCATCTGAGTACCATCCACTGAGAGCTGAGGACGAATCGACGTAAAGCTGGATCGTTTGAGACCGTGAAAAATCATAAATATGGAATAAGCAATAGTTTCGCGTGCCCGCAGTTCCTTATTTTTACGTTTGGGCCGAAGCGTTGGTGTTTGGCTTTTGTTTTTCTTCGTTAATGCGCCACACGAATTGCCCGGTTTTAATGTCTAACTGTCATCACGGTCATCGTGCCAGCTTTAATGAGCCGTAAAATTTCCACCGATATACTTGGCTCTATTTGACTTGATTTTTCGTATAAATTACTTCTGTTACGTCGTTCGTGAAGCATTGTTTTTATTATGGTTCGAATTTGAAATTTGTCTTATCTGTAATTAATAAATAGATAAAAAAAAAAAAGAAAAAAATACAATTTCTTTTTTTATTCTCAGTAACATCTACGACGGACTGCTCTTATTAACTTTAGCTGGATCGTACACACCGAAGTGACTTTATGTGTATTCGACAATGCGTACTAACATGGACACCTTTGATTGCTTGTATAATAATGATAATAATAGTAGGGGCGCATGGTAGGTGTCAGTGAATCAAGATGTGTCTGGCCACCGTGTTTGCTGGTGTCTGCAAACATCGCTGGTGGAGAAAGCATCGTTAGATCCACCGTCTGAGGTGCCTAAATCCTTTTCCCCTTTCAAGTCTATCTTCATCAAAGCCCTCCTCGCTATAGCCACTCCTCATCAGAGCCATTTAAGACAGGTTCCCTCGCCTGAGTGAACTCAGCGGCAGTTTAGCCCGTGCGATCCATCTCTTCGAGAATGAAGGCTTGTTTGGAATCAGGGTATCGATTTGGCTAATGAGCGGTGAAACCTGAAAGAAAATGAGGTATATGTATTTGGTACAGTTAAGCACTCTTGCAGAAGCTGCCAAGGAACACGAGCCTTTCTCCTCTTCTTTATCCTTGACTACGGCTCTTGTTGTCAACAATTAGAATTTGCTCGTACTCGTATTGTATTTGTCGTACTTGATAATAGCGCTTCTGTAGTTTGTACCTGACCGGTATATAATATGTGAACCAAAGCACGCTGTCTCTCTTGAATTCAAACTTTTTAGAGGCTATTCTAAATGCAACCATAGTAGAAATTGATGTAAATGTTTGCTGCCACTTCGACCGAAGGCGAAATGCGTAAGCCTCTCGGGCCAGTAAGTCTCAATAAAGTGCAAGCTTAACGGCAGAGAACTCAAGAAGACTATTACTGTTATAATATGCCACTTATCGGATATTCTTAAAGGGTACAATAGTTTGAGTAGAATATCGTCACGGTTTTTTCCTCTTCGGAAGACGTTAACGCGAACCTCGCGAAATATGCGAAGAATTTCGATTAAGTCGAAATGGGGTTAGGAAGTAAATTTATGGGGTCTCCATAGTCTTTTTTTCCTTTGCACGGGGGCATGAAGATTAAGAGAGGAGCAAGGCTTAAAGGTAGACCACACCCAGTGCTCAGAACTACATGTTGAAACTCGAGGAAATAATGCAACGCGATAATCTTGCAGATAAAGTTGTAGCCCTTCTAAAGCGCCTATCGGAAATACATACGTATGAGTGCTTCTAGTGTACGCATAAATGTATCTTCAACTTAAAGGCTAGCTGTAGTTAGGCATAGGGGTAAACTTATTCTGTAGAAATTTCATCTCCTTAGATCGACTACAGAGCCGCATGAAATTAAAAATTATCTGATCGTTTTCTACGCCTAGATCGTTTCGAGGCGGCATCTTCTATCCTGTACTTTAATTAATTCAGCTAACGTAACGAATTGAACAGCCGAACCTTTTCCTATGAAATGTATTTCTACCAGAATTTGTTTCAAAATTCTTTGTACTTTGCGGCTCATTTCGCGCAAGGCCAGGCGCGTAAATCACTAGGAGAAAGCCTTTCCTTCTCAAAGAATAATACCTTCATCCAAGCTTCACCCGCCGCTATCAGCAGTGTCCATGCGCACTCGTGCTATTATTGTTATTATACCTTTTCTGTCAGACCATCTAGCGCTGTGCAACTGCTGACGCCTTAGTCGCCACTTCAGCTACGGGCTGCCATAACGAGTGCGTGCGAGCAGGCAGGCAGGCAGGCAGAAAGAATCCCAGGAAAATTTTTATCTTAAGCTCTTCCCGAGTTTCGCTGTCCAGTCTCTGTCCGATTGTCGGTGTGGGCCGGTGCGGTAAGTCGTCGAAACCATGAAACTAGGTGAGTGGCATCCTCTTGCCTCTATAATATAATGCATATTGATGAGGGAAGAAACTTACCTTGCACGGCCTAGTCACCCGTCTGCGTTATTCTTTTCTTTGACTTGTGCGCGGCTGAAAAGCAGACTCTTTTCCTTATGCGCCCCACTTCGCCTCCCCCGCCTAAGTGGAGTGACCCGGTAGGGAGAAGTAAAACGAAGGGCCTTAGGGGCCGAGACAAGCTGTTGGTCCCGAAAATTTCTTGCTGTCCACTGTTGCCCCTAGCACAAAGGATAGCAGGGGGAAGTGGGAGAGATAGAAAAGAAAAGTTTACATAAACCAAGCAAACGATGGCGGTGGCGAGTCCGACGGCCTGCAAACGGATTCGGTCGTTGTTGGCCCATGGTAAAGGAGGGCCAGAGAGCGACACACTTGCTTTCCCACACTTGTTCTCATCGACTACCCCCCCCCCCCCCCCCCGCCCCGCCCCGCCCCTCCCCAAAAGGCGCGTTTGGGAGGATACATTTTGAAGGGCGATCGCCTGCTCCTTCTTGAAGAAAGGAGGTGAGAGCACCAAAACAGGACCACGAAGAAAATACTTGCCATCGCTTAGGATGAAAGCCAGTCGGTACGGTTATTAAGATTAAAAGGAATCTGATTCCTTCTAAAAAACAGTATTTTCTTCGCTTTGTTGATCCCACAGCACACAAACAGATACAGACACACACACACACACACACACACATACACACACACACACACACACACACACACACACACACGCACACAGAACAACGGACTTCCACATGCACGCGTAGGCACAAACGTCGTTAGACATATGCACTACCGAACCTTGAAACTTTCTGTCAATATACACGCACTTGTAAACGCAGATGAAATCAAGATGGTCAGTGCCATGTGGTCGTAGACGAGAGTGTAAGCCAGAGCAAAAATGAGGTCGCTGGTTGTTGGCAGTGAGTTCGCGAAAGGGCCTACCTTTTATGACACCTTTTGGTGTTGCTCGACATGAGCGAGTAAATTATAGCGGAGCTTCGTGAACAGCTTACTGCTTGCTTGTGGGGTCTAACTTCGTCATACATGCTGAGTATGCTGATGGTGGAAACGGTGATGATCATTAAGCGCTGACGCCGCTAATCGTAAGTTCATCTTTCCGCCGCGCGAAATCTCGACGGCTGCTGAAATGAGAAAACCTCACCGTTTGAAAGCAATCTGATTACTGGAAATCTTTCGGTTCAAAGTCGGTAAAAGTTCTACGTTTTGATCTAAACTATAATAACTAAAATACAATTAAATCAAATGAAACAATTTTTGTTATTTACGTAAAGTTACTTATGTAAAGACTTTTCGTAACTGTGAGCGTAATAACAGATGATAACTACAAATGGAGCTGTAGTTTCGCTTACACTTGACAATCATTTCTAGTTCGAAATAGATTAGCCGTCTACGATTATCTATTGTTCCTTGCAAAAAACTTGGAAGTTTAAAAATATCAAAAGTTTCAACAGGAAAATACGAGCAACACGTATGTATAGTGATTGTGGCCGATATATGAAATATTATTATTATTACTAATCTACGTTTGAAATCGTACTCAGTCAAGCGAGCCAACCTCTTTAAACTGTTGGTATTATATATATATATATATATATATATATATAGTTTACGCTTTTTACACACATACACAGATGTACGTATATGCGTGAATGTTATAAATGATCACGAATAATAGACAGGTCCCATTCGTTAGAATAAGGCACATCTTTCATCACTATAGGTTGTTTATATGATATTGACAAATAACTGGCATGTTTTTTTTTTTTTTTTTTTTTAAATAAAAGCAATGAAACAACTTGCTGAATAAACAGAACACTTTATCTGCATTGTGTGAGTCTGCGATTTGAATCGAAAAGTGAGAATTAAGTTAGAGGATTAGGTCGCAAAGGTTTGCGGATTGCCTAAAAGGACCTTAAACTTTTTCATATGCTACTGAAAAATATGGTCTTCTAGCTGATTTTCCTTTAGTCTTTCATTCATTTTTTTCTGTTCAATGTCACCGAACGCTCGCCCTGCTCTATATTCCAATCATAGCAAGAATGATATGCGAGTATATAATTCAGGTGGGTTCAGATGGGTTAGTTAGCTGAGGCTACTTGCAGTACCCCTAGCTTATAGTGCGTAGTAAGCAAATAGATAAAATGATTATTGCACACTTGCTTGTTAGTGCTTGATAATATACGAGTTACGATGAGTTTTATGTTGTAAGGAAGGGTCAAGAGTTTTTTTTTTTTTAACTTTATGTAGATAAAATTCAAATCATCAACAATTACTATCACCTATTCAAATGGGCGTTACAATAAATACACCTTTGTATAGTAGGGTATAGTAGACCATGTTTTATTAGCCAGCAGTATCCAGGTGCCAGTTAATTTAGAATACACCTCTTTCAACAAGCAAGACATATCACGAGAGTAGAACATAGAGTTGTTGTCATTTGCCTTTATCGAGGCTGTCATATCAATTGAGACACAGTTTGTTCCGTTGGTTCTTTCTCTCGGTAGTGCTCATCCATAAAAATAACGAATTTTCAAAAAGTAGGCAAACGATTCTTGATTTAGCAAAACACGCCTATTTCGTGAGTCTGGCCCAAAAAAAAACAATTCAATGCGTACCCCACCTACCGAGAACGAAATATTCATACTGATACAGAATATGCAAGTTTTTTTCTATATGCATATATATTACAGAATCCCATAAAATACGGCTGCCGGTATTGCTGGTGGATGTTAACTAATGCAGTGTTATGGCCTGAATACTGGATGATTTTCACGCATCCTGCGATCACTTTAAGAAAAATTCTCACATGCTCGTAAGAAAGCACATGTTGTGGGGGCGAAGCTCAAAATTTAACTGTTCCAGCTCATCTGTCTCCACACGGGCGCACTGGTTTCTGCACTTCACGCTCTATTAGGAAACGGGCTCTCGGCCGTAATCTACGGTCACCTAAACCTTCTTCTATCGAAATAAGAGTATAATTCAACTACAGTAATGTTGCTAGCATCCTTTCTTAAGAGGTCAAACATCCTTCTTCCAATATCAACTCATCACCCAGTTCTGCTTGTTTGTATATGAACTGACTTAAAACAACTCACAAGCTAGAACACCGATCTGAGAAAGAAAAAAAAAAAAGTATTAGTAGTTACTTTATTACAATCCAACGCACAGACGTAAAGATAAGAAAATCTTCTGTAACAACTCTGTCACCACCAAACCATAATAATTGACTTTTATTGACAGTTGAATGTTCTCTATATTTCCGCTAATGTATTACGATCCGCAACTGCCGTGCCTGGATCGCGACGTTTTTTTTATTAGGTTTTCGGTTCCGTAACACCATTGACGAACTTCAGTAAAAAAAAGTACAATACATATGTACTAGTATTCTTTCGTTGAGTATTTAGTCACTGGTCTCTCAGTACGAGCTCATTATACACATACACATTTACGCAGCACAATGAAGTGTATTGTTAACTTAATATTGATATGTACATCCATCCAACGCCTATTCCTCGAAAAGTCCTTTATATATTTTCGTTATCCAGTTTCGTGGTAACGCTAAATCTGGAAGTTATCGCGACGTGTTCAGAAGATACTGAAAAAGAGTACATTATTAGGATGTGCCGATAATAAAAAAAAAAACGTTTGTTACTTCTTCCACGAGGCGACGAAGAAATTAAAGCGAAAATGGCGCAGCTAGACTGCTCTTCTTATATAAGTAACCCTTAACAGTCTTACGGTGACGTACATGACATGCGTAGTTGGGACGAATCGACCTTTCGTTTTAATTGCTTAATTTTTTAAACAACTGTTTTCAAAAAACATTTTCTGTCGAAAATTAAGCATGTGTAATACTGTATTGCATGTCCTGCTTACCTTGGTAAAATTTTTGCACCTGCATCGAAGGGCAGGTGGTTGCTAATCCTTCAGTGGTTCCATCGTCTAGATATTTTTGGTTTCTGATATTACGATCGGGATAGAGATCAATATTTGTCCGGATAGCTCTTTGGTGCAGAGGCTGTGGAGGACGGAAGTTGTTCCCCAAAGGCGCCACTGGTAAAGTCAACTCACCTTGCTTCAGCTTACGCATTGCTAATAGCTAAAGGAAGGATTGGGCAAATAAGCACTTAATAGTTAACAGGGAGGTAATCATCTGATTAGCCATGTATGCCTAACTTATAAAGGGTAGCGATTTATTTTGAAATTGTAAAGGAATTGTGTGTCATTAAATCTATTTCAATGTCGGATTTTCAAGAAATGTTACGTACTCTAGTAATGAAAGGCACGCTCTACTACCGGATTGTGATGGAACGTCGGTAAATCGATTGCCAAAGTCCACATTTTGGGTAACAGAATCAATGTTTCCAGACTTTCCTTTGGCAGCACAAGACTGGTTTTTGATTCAGCTGAATAGCATTCTAAGTTAGCACACGCTCAGCAATAGATTTGTACCTGTTGTGACGAGACATAGAGCGGCCTATTGAGAAGTATCCAAGTGGCCGTCTCCTCACATCCTGGAGCTGTAAGCGAGCCTTCATACGTGATCAGTGCTGAAGTATTTGGAAGAAGCTCATGAACCGACAACGCCTTGAGGACGACGCTATCGCCTTTGTAGATTATGTGTTGCAATTGATCCGTTAACATTTTCAGTTCCAGATTTGGTTTAGATAGGTTCGATTCTTTCAGGAAGTGTTGTCCGGTCTTAGGCAAAGCCTCTTTAGCATTAGCAACTTTAACAAACATCGAGACGGCGGCAATGCCATAAGCTCGGCTTCGCGCCTCAGTGGCGTTTTCGTAAAGCTCACTATTATACGCGTAGATTTGAACCTGTAAATATCAATTATGGATCAAACCCATAGCGCTCCCAATGTTAACAAGGCACCGTCCTGTAATTGTAGTCTGTTATCATGCGAGAGAAAAATTCAGAAAAGTTGGTCCCGTTCAGCTCACCTCAGCTGGGAAAGAAAAACCAGCGAGAAGATGTTCTGATCCCTGATGATCCTGCCTGCCAAAATGCAACTGGATTTCGTAGACACGATACGAATATGATAACGGTCCTCCAGTGATATTCACTGTTGGAACCTTAGTCCTCGCAGTACTTGTCTGGCCATATTCTGCCACATGGCCGGCGGTATCGGGTTTTGAGGGGCTTGAAATGTCATTTATTGGGGTTTCAGTTGTTTCCAAACGAAACACAACTCCTTGTCCAGTGTTGTGAAGAATGCCATGAACACGAGCTTTTCCAACTTGCAGGTCCAACAGTTGGGGGTCAAACAGAAGCCTCTGCGGTTCTATATTGATGGGTGATTGGCGCCGCCCCGTGCTGCATAAACCCCAGAGGCCTGGATTGAGTCGGCCCCAAAAGTCTGGACCTTGAACAGAAAAAAATAATTTAGTTTATCATATCGCCAATCGTGTCAATAATCATATCTTTGTACGTACATGATTGTACGCTGTGCTCCTCCTTTTTCTTACCTGAAATCCCCTCGTACGTCCACCAGTCATTCCAGTTTGCCATCGTATCTGCAATATTCCAGGATGTATTATGGCTTCGGAAAACAAGTTATATCTATTCTTCTTCAATGTATATCCTCTACCATGTCAACTAACGTGTAAACTACATCAGCTACAATAGTACGAGTTCCAGACGTATGCTCCCAGCTAAGACGATAATAGATTTCACTCTTTTCCCTGATTTTGTTCCGATTTATAAGTTAGCACACGCAGAGCAGCTAATTCGTACCTTTTGTTACCACCAAAGCAGCTTCTGAGAGTGAGTACCGTGAATTTTTCGCAAATAATACTCGTGCGGTCGTATCGCTGAGCTAATTGCACCGACATAATCAGAAAGATAGTTACAGTTCCTGTCGTTCATATCGACGGCGCAAAAATATACAGAACATCCATTGGTATCTCATCGTACGAAACGTACGCACCATTTGAAACAAATCAGGGCTGTTTAAGTCAAATTCACTGAACGGAAATAGTGGAAAGATTTCAGCCATTCCACCGACCAGTTATCAGGCCATCAGCTGAACCGTCGAGTGACAAGCGTATAGCTCAACGAATCTTCTGAAATCCTTTGGTCCGAAAACTATGTGCATAGTAATAGACTGGGTTATGCTTGAAAAAAATGCCAAGATCAGTGACAATACGACCTTTGAATAAGGTCTTTAGCATATCGAACGTTCTGCACTCCTTTGAAAATCAATATTTATACAAATTTTACTATGTAAACACTACGGTTAGGTCTTTCATTTCTACTCAGAACAGATACGAATGATAACAAGAGGAGTTGGCACAGCAAGAAGGACTACCCTATCCGTGCCTAAAGTAACTAATATATGATATGTTCTGCGAGTAGCTTTCATGCACAACCTACCATTAACATGAAGTACTAGCAAAATTATTTGTAACACGACAGGAGTAATCATTGCCTTCCTCATTGTTGCTACCAGCCGGAAAAATGAATTATCAAATATGTACTCTCCAGAACTGTCACTGAAGATCAACAAACAGTGTCAACTACTCGTACGGAGGTTAACGGTTAAGTATAGTAAAATCATCAAGGAAATTTAATTTGATAGATGGACATGCTAATTCACACGTGATAATTGATAATCATCAGTACGAGTGCTTTATCTTGAGGCAGCTGGGAAGTCGTTACTGAGTTTTTCCTTTTTTCCCGTGTACGGTCGTTTCTAAGCTTTACATCCATAAAAAGCACTAGTTTCCGCACACTTCACCACTGTGACAGGTTAGTTATAATAACGATTAATAGAATCGGGCCAATAACATCGTTACGTTGTTGTTGTTATGGTTGTTGTTGTTGCCATTAGCGTAATATGGCCGCCTTTTCCTGTATCCGACATTTGTCTGCGTGCAGTGCTTTGGTGATGTTTCCCAGTGTCCCTGTTCTAGACCCGCCTCGGATGTGCCCTCACCCTCAGTAGCCCTCAGTCAAGAGGCGGGCCTGCCTGACCCTAGCTCTTTTTCCTAGCTGGAATCAGACGACGAACGAACTGCTGGACAAGTCTGAATCTAGACCTTGTCTAACTCACTGTACATCGCTTTGAGCGTTCGTTACATACAGAGCGCACCTATAAAAAGTAGCACGTATATTGAATTCGATTAATTGAGCTTCCGTCCTGCATCCTGCAAACATTTCATGCTAGACATATAATCGCTGGCCAGTCAGATTCGAATATCATGAGACTTGCAAGGCTCAGTTTAGGGCTAACTTTGACGTGAGCTAATAGTTATTCTAAGGTGAACACTCTTTAGGTCCTCGAACACCCCTTTGGAGTCACCCGACAAAGCCTTTGCCGGCAGCCTTGAAGATGTCACGGTATGGGAAACTCGAGAACGTGATTTGTGGATGGTCCAAGCACTGTTCGCTTCGTTGAGTTTCTTATGTGACCTCAGCGGTCCTCTGGAAAGTTACGCCTCGTTGACACTCAAACGAGAAGTGTCGTCGTATACATCCTGTACTTCCTGTATGGCCTGTAGGCTGCGTGCGCTCCTTGCGAGGTCGGAAAGACAGCTGCGCACAACTAGAAGCTAACTGACCAAGATTAGTTGGCTTCCCTCTTAAAACGATGCTAAATTACCTCTTGACAGACAAGCTGCTTCTCTCTACTGCACGACGAACATATCAATCATGGAAACATAGAGAGCACCTTATGAGGGTCTTGTTTCTATCTTTTTCATAAAACAAATGTAGTCAGCAATGCTTGTAAGTTTTTTTTCCCTAAGTTGAGGAAGCCTTTTAAAAGAATGCTTTACCTGGCAGAACTGCACATACAACGTGCGCTTATAATTAAATCATAGTTAGTCGGTGGGGTTGAATTTGTCCGAATATGAGCTGAATACACTGAAAAAAGACAGCCCCCCCCC